>NC_069499.1:692285943-692478443 GCF_027579735.1 Bombina bombina | reverse complement strand
TTTAAAAAAAGCCGGCGTTTGCGGGTAATATGGCAGCGTAGAGCTCCATACCGCACACAAATACCAGCATTGCTGTCACATGCTCATACACGATTTCCCCATAGACAACAATGGGGAGAGCCGGCTAAAATAAAGCCTAACACCTTCAATCATGGAGCGTAAAGCTCCATAACGCTGCCCCATTTATGTCTATAGGGACATTTTTTTAATGTTTAAACCTAACACCCTAACATAAACCCGAGTCTAAACACCCCTAATCTGCTGCCCCCAATATCGCTGCAACCTACATAACTGTTATTAAACCCTAATCTGCTGCCCCCAAAATCGCTGCCACCTAACTACACTTATTAACCCCTAATCTGCTGCCCCCAATATCGCCCCAACCTACATTACTGTTATTAACCCCTAATCTGCTGCCCCAACATCGCCGCAACCTACATTACTGTTATTAACCCCTAATCTGCTGCCCCCAAAATTGTTGCACCCTAACTACACTTATTAACCCCTAATCTGCTGCCCCCAATGTTGCCACCACTATACTAAATTTATTAACCCCTAAACCTAACCATAAGTCTAACCCTAATGTAACCCTAACCCTAACACCCACTAACTTTAACATAATTAAAATAATTCCAAATAAAAATTACAATTCATACCTAAATTATTCCTATATAAAAATATATACTTACCTGTAAAATAAAACCTTAGCTAGCTACAAAATAACTAATAGTTACATTGTAGCTATCTTAGGTTTTATTTTTATTTCACAGGTAAGTTTGTATTTATTTTAACTAGGTAGATTAGTTATTAAATAGTTATTAACTATTTACTAACTACCTAGTTAAAATAAATACAAATGTACCCGTGAAATAAATCCTAACCTGTTTTACAGTAAAACCTAACATTACACTAAAATAAAATAAATTACATTAATCAAATACAATTAACTAAATGACAAAAAAAATATACACTAAATTACACAAAATAAAAAAGAAATTATCAAATATTTAAACTAATTACTCCTAATCTAATAGCCCTATCAAAATAAAAAAGCCCCCGAAAATAATAAAACCCCTAGCCTAAACTAAACTGCCAATAGCCCTTAAAAGGGCCTTTTGCGGGGCATTGCCACAAAGATATCAGTTCTTTTACCTGGCAAATAAAAATACAAACATCCCCCCAACAGTAAAACCCACCACCCACACAACCAACCCCCCCCCCCCAAATAAAATTATATAAAAAAAAACCTAAGCTACCCATTGCCTTGAAAAGGGCATTTGGTTGGGCATTATTTTTAGCTTAGGGATTGGGCAATGTAAAATAGCTGAATGCCCTTTTAAGGGCAATGCACATCAAAATGCCCTTTTCAGGGCAATGGGTAGCTTAGGTTTTTTTATATAGAATTTTATTTGGGGGGGGTGGTTGTGTGGGTGGTGGGTTTTACTGTTAGGGTTACATTAGGGTAAGGGTTAGACTTAGGGTTAAGGGTTAATAACTTTAGTACAGTGGCGGCGACATTGGGGGCAGCAGATTAGGGGTTAATAACAGTAATGTAGGTTGCGGCGATGTTAGGGACAGCAGATTAGGGGTTAATAAGTGTATGTAGGTGGTGACAACATTGGGGGCAGCAGATTAGGGGTTAATAATATTTAATTAGTGTTTGTGATGCGGGAGTGTGGCGGTTTAGGGGTTAATATGTTTATTATAGTGGCGGTGGTGTCCGGAATGGCAGATTAGGGGTTAATAAATTTATTTTAGTGTTTGTGATGCAGGAGGGCCTGGGTTTAGGGGTAAATAGGTAGTTTATGGGTGTTAGTGTACTTTGTAACACTTAAGTTATGAGTTTTATGGTACAGCTTTGTAACGTAAAACTAACTACTGACTTTCAGGTGGCGGTACGGATCTTGTAGTTATGGGCTGTACAGCTCACTTTTTGGCCTGCCAGTTAAACTCGTAATACTGGTGCTGTGGAAGTCCCATTTTTAAAAAGTGCGGTACTTATGTTGCGTGATGGCCAAAAAGGTGCGCGGTACACCTATACCTACAACACCTGTAATACCAGAGGTAGTAAAAAAGGGCCATAACAATGCTTTTTCACTCATAACGCACAACTCGTAATCTAGCTGTGTGAATCTATATGAATAGATATATAGTTATAGGTATATACAGATATATACCTATTGGCTGTTCCAATCAGCCAATAGAATGCAAGCTCAATCCTATTGGCTGATTGGATCAGCCAATAGGATTGAAGTTCAATCCTATTGGCTAATTGCATCAGCCAATAGGATTTCTTCTACCTTAATTCCGATTGGCTGATAGAATTCTATCAGCCAATCGGAATCTATGGGACGCCATCTTGGATGATGTCACTTAAAGGTACCTTCATTCAGCTTTAGTTGTTGGATGAAGAGAATGCTCCGCGTTGGATGTCTTGAAGATGGAAGATGCCGTCTGGATAAAGAATTCTGCCCATCTGGAGGACCACTTCGCCTGGCTTGGATGAAGACTTCTCTTGGCTTCGTTGAGGACTTCGGCCCGGCTTGGATGAAGACTTTCATGGGGTTAGTGTTTTTTTAAGGGTGTATTGGGTGGGTTTTATTTTTAGGTTAGGGACTTTGGGCCTGCAAAAGAGTTAGGCTTTTATTTGGGGGGTTGGTCGTGTGGGTGGTGGGTTTTACTGTTGGGGGGGTTGTTTGTATTTTTTTACAGGTAAAAGAGATGATTACTTTGTGGCAATGCCCCGCAAAAGGCCCTTTTAAGGGCTATTGGTAGTTTAGTTTAGGCTAGGGTTTTTTTTTTATTTTGGGGGGCTTTTTTATTTAAATAGGGCTATTAGATTAGGTAAAATTAGTTTAAATATCTGTAATTTGTTTATTATTTTCTGTAATTTAGTGTTTTGTTTTTTTTGTTCTTTAGCTAATTTAATTTAATTTAGGTGATTGTATTTAATTTAGTTAATTTATTTAATTACAGTGTAGTGTTAGGTGTTATTGTAACTTAGGTTAGGTTTTATTTTACAGGTACTTTTGTATTTTTTTTAGCTAGGTAGTTATTAAATAGTTATAACTATTCTACCTAGTTAAAATAAATACAAACTTGCCTATAAAATAAAAGTTGTATTGTAGCTAGCTAAGGGTTTATTTTACAGGTAAGTATTTAGTTTTAAATAGGAATAATTTAGTTAATGATAGGAGTATTTATTTAGATTTCTTGTAATTATATTTAAGTTAGGGGGTGTTAGGGTTAGGGTTAGACTTAGGTTTAGGGGTTAATAAGTTTAATATAGTGGTGGCGATGTTGGAGGCAGCAGATTAAGGGTTAATAAATGTAGGTAGGTTGCAACGACATTGGGGGCAGCAGATTAGGGGTTAATAAATATAATGTAGGTGTCGGCGATGTTTGGGGCAGCAGATTAGGGGTTTATAAGTATAATGTAGGTGGCGGCGGTGTCCGGAGCGGCAGATTAGGGGTTAATAATATAATGCAGGTGGCGGCGATGTCGGGGGTGGCAGATTAGGGGTTAATGAGTATCAGATTAGTGGTGTTTAGACTCGGGGTTCATGTTAGGGTGTTAGGTGTAGACATAAATTTTATTTTCCCATAGGAATCAATGGGGCTGCGTTAAGGAGTTTTACGCTGCTTTTTTGCAGGTGTTAGATTTTTTTTCAGCTGGCTCTCCCCGTTGATTCCTATGGGCAAATCGTGCACGAGCACGTACGACCAGCTCACCGCTGACTTAAGCAGTGCTGGTATTGGAGTGCGGTAATGAGCAAAATTTTGCTCAAAGCTCACTTCTTGTCTTTTAATGACAGGTTTCTGAAAAAAAAAATGTAAGTGAGCGGTGAGAGAAAACTGCTCGTTAGCACCGCATAGCCTCTAATGCAAAGCTCGTAATCCTGGCCATATGTTTATATAAGTGTAACATTTTATTTTAATGTATTTATGTTGTGTTTGGTGCAACTTTTATTTTATCCATAATTCTTTACATGATGTATTCAGCCAAGCTAATCCTACCTGAGTTAAAGGGACAGTCTACTCCAGAATTTTTATTATTTAAAAAGATAGTTAATCCCTTTTTTACCCATTCCCCAATTTTGCATAACCAACACAGTTATATTGATATACTTTTTACCTCTGTGACCTTGTAACTAAGTTTCTGAAGACTGCCCATTATTTCAGTTCCTTTGACAGACTTGCATTTTAGTCAATCAGTGCTGACTCAACCACGGGAGTGAGCACAATGTTATCTATATGGCACACATGAACTAGCACTGTCTAACTGTGAAAAGTGTCAACATGCAGTGAAATAAGAGGCGGTTCTTAACAGTTTAGAAATCAGTTTGAGCCTACCTAGGTTTAGCTGTCACCAAAGAATACCAAGGGAACAAAGCAAATTTGATGATAAAAGTAAATTGGAAAGTTGTTTAAAATTGCATGCCCTATCTGAATCATGAAAGTTTATTTTTGACTAGACTGTCCCTTTAAATTCAATTGCACTTGAGTGAACCTGTTAACTTTCAACTTGTAATACGTGTGCAAATTAATGCACCTGCGATATTCTGATAACGCTCGTATGCAAACGTTAGAACGCCACTTGTAATCTTGCCGACAATATTCTTCCACTACCAGAATTATGTTATCGTTTGCATTGTGATTGTTCTGATATTCAAAAAAGGCATAACAGGAGCCTAAAAACAGCCCACAACACAATCGACTAGATTAGAATCACCTTCATTGTGCGATAATTTATTTTCAGCTTTCTGATAATGAGAAAATAATTTTTTTTGTGAGGTTTCATGTGATAATAAAGAAAGTGTTTTTTTTTACAGGTTTTGGACACATGAACAGTTGTTATAGTGGCCCATTGATAGGTATTTGCCATTTCTTTTAGCAGCTCAAAGTCATCTAACAAACGCTGAAAATGATGTACTAGTGTCTTATATGCTGAAAGGTGTGAGTATACTCCAATAATTCCCTATTCATTCAAACCCAATAATATAAATAAATAAAATAAAATGCTAAACACTCTGTTTTTACAATGTATGTGCAAAATCTATAATAAAGCTTGTTTTAATAAAAAAATAAATAAAAAAAAATGCTAAAATCTAAAGACCAGACATATGCTAAAACTCTTCATTGTAATGGGTATAAAATAATTTATTATTGTATGAAAGTTTTTCCCATGTGAGATTCCATGATATATTTCTGTGAATAGTGTGCAAGGTTCATACTTTTATGTTGCTTTTTCCTTACCACAATCTATTCACACTTTTGAAGAAAGCAGCATGATTCATCCCTGGACTTTTCCTTGGAGCAGAAAAGCAAAGTAATGTCCTCATTTGTTACAATGTAATAGCAGGAGCTCTAATACTCTGATTAAATAAACATGTTTTATGATTTTATTTGCAAGATTCATTCTAGCTAATTCCTCATAATGCAACTGTAATGAAATAAATATTATATGACAATATGAGGAAAAAAGATAAAATATTTTTCTTGCTTACGTACATTGTAAATGATAAGTAGATAAAAAGCATATGATTAATCACTTTAACTTGTATTTGCACAATTAAAGATTATGAACTACTGAAAGTCAGAGTTAAAGGGTCAGTCTACTCAAAATATTGTATTTTTTGAAAATATATATAATCTCTTTATTACTCATGCCCCAGTTTTGCATAACCAACACTGTTATATTAATATACCTGTTCGCTCTGTGATTACCTTGTATCTAAGCCTCTGCAGATGGCACCCTTATCTCAGTTCTTTTTACAGAACCTTATCTCAGTTCTTTTGACAGACTTGCAAATTAGCCAATCAGTGCTGACTCATAAATAACTCCATGAGAGTGAGTACACATGAACTAGCACAGTCTAACTGTAAGAAACTATCAAAATAAGATAAGAGGCTGTCTTCAATGATTTTGGAATTATTTTGAGCCTACCTAGGTTTACCACGAGAACAAAGCATTTAATGTTTATGTTGAGCAGATCCAATCCTAAAATGATCAATGATCATGGGATATCAAAGCATGACTAGATAAGGTTTGGGAAAGTATTGGCCGTATGGCACTTTATTGAAGAAAACATGTTAACCTTGATGTTCTTTCTGCCATTCAAATGTTTACATACAACAAGAGTTAGAATTTTAATTACTTGAAATAATGAATGTAACAAATTAATATATGTTTGCATTCAAATATTACATCTAAAGCATAATTACCATAGATTTCATTATTATCATTTCATTATTGAGGACAGCAGTTCTTTATTTTTTTAAATGCATTCAAAATTCCTTAGTACTTAATTCTATGAAATTATTTATTTTGGATTAATCCTAGTTGTTCTAGATATTCTCTAGTCTGCCTTGCATGGTATGTTCTGTACTTCGGCATCGGAGTCTGTTGGTCTGTCGATATGTTTTAAAAAAGGGGACGAACTGCAAAGCGCAGGTGAGTGGCGATGTGTCTCCCATAGTATATAATGGGGAGCGCTGCGTTAGCTAAACATCACCGATATCACAACTTGTTGGCACTTTCAGCAGGCAGGGGAAGGCTGCATTTGAAGTGTTCCTACACAACGTGGACAGTGATGAACTCACTCAAAACAAACACGGTTTCTGTATTGAAACACTTCAAATATTGTCTGTGTGACCTTACATTCGCTAAACCTACACTAACTGTCTCACACTAGAAAGTCTCACCATTGAAAAGGTAGCAAGACAAATATGTCTGACACCCTACTCGCAACCTGTACTTCAGCAATTGGAATGTATCCAACTGCTGGCGATGTACCGCAATCAAATTATAAGGTTACACCCCCTGGAACACCCAGCTAACTCCCTAATACTGCCTACACCTACGTCATGTCTTAACTACAATTCCCTGAAACACCCAACTAACTACCACACAACACCTAAATCTATTTTATGTCTTCCTTATACTCTCCCTGGCATGCCTAGTTAACTCCCACAGAATGCTTACACTTACTTAATGTCTGTAATCTACCGGACTAATAAAGTATACAAAAAAAACCTCCCCTATTACAACTATAGGAGCTATATCCCTACATTTATATAAAATGTTAAAACTATATGGATTGTCATGTATAATGCAAATTATTTCAAGTATTGTATTTAATTTAATATGTAGTTATTCTGACTTGTTCCTTTTGTTATTTTAAACTTAAATGTAAACTTTTGTTTAACATAATAAACAAGACAACATAACTACATATTATACATATTACATTATATACAATACTTAAAGTAATATGCATTATACATGACACTGCATATCATTTTAACATTGTATATAAGTGCAATATTAAAATAAACAATGAACCCCTTACGCGCCCTCATCCCCAGTGCAAACTACACTATTATTAACCCCTAATCTGACATAACCTAAAGACGTAAATCACCACCTAACCTATAAAACCCTAAACTGACACAACCCACCAATGCAATAAGCCCCCTAACCTATTAATCCCTACATCAACCACAATCCACCAACACACACTACCCCTACACTACTTAACTACCCAACACCTAACCCCCCAGCTCTAATATAAAACATAGTTATGCCTATACTAAAACTAAATGCCCCTTTAAAAAAAACCCTCTCTAAAATAAACACCCTAGACTAACAATAACAGTTACTATAAGAATAGCCCTTAGAAGGGCTTTTTGTAGGGCATGTCCCTAAAGTGTTGCAGCTCTTTTTAAAAAAAATACTACAACCCCATTCTACAATAAAAGTAATCACCCTGCCAGCAAAAATGACAAATATAAAAAAACAACAACTAAGTTTAAAAAAAAACTCTATCCTAAAAAATGATTGCGCTAAAGTTAAACAGCTGTTTTATGATTAAAAAACTAAACTAAAAAAAATCCCTATCCTAAAAAAGAATAGCCCCGAAAAAGGGCATTTGGTAGGGCATTGCCCTAAAGTTAAACAGTTCTTTTAAGATTAAAGAAAAACTAAACGAAAAAAAAACGAAAAAAAAACCTTATCTTAAAAATAAAAAAGCTTATCAGAAAAAAAAATCCTTAAGGTAAACCCCAAGATTTGTATTCACCAAGTTGACTTCGGCAGTGCTTCTCTTCATACTGGGGGTCCTCCAGAGTGGTCCTCTTCATCTTTATGGTGGTGGTCCTCTTCTTCCATCTTGTGTCTTTCATCTTCAGTCTTCCATTTTCTTCCATCTACTTCTATCTTCCATCCGATCCTTCTTTTCTTCTTATCTTTTTTTCTTCCTCCAGAGGTACTTTTCATGCTTTCACCACTGCACACTGATGCTTGAATGCAATGTTCCTCCTTATATAGGGGTGTTGTTGCATTTTAGAACTCTTAGTGCAATCAACCAATAGAAAAAGCGTTTATTCTAGGGGTTAATAGCTCAAGAACAAAATCCTTGTTGACTGTTCCTGACTGAGTGATTCTCTCTCTGTATAGACATTCTGTACTTTGACAACAAGAAATTAGCTCAGGAATCTAGCAAGAACCATCTAAAATAGAACAGTCCCTGGATTTACTTAACTTTTCTTACCATGTGAATAGTGACATTTCTAATAGATTTTTTAGGGGAACTGTGCAACCCCATTCATTATTATAGCACCCCTAAAGTTCTAAGGTTCCCTCTACCCTGAATACACAATGTCTATTTTTTGTTCTTCCCTCCCCAAATTCTATGGTCTCTAACCATTTTTGTGAGGCTTAATTGTTTTATCATTTACCCCAGAGTCTGAACAATATTATATTAGACTAACACCTTATCTGCTGCATTTGTTTTTCAATGGTCAAAACTTTATCCAGTATTTTCCTAATTTTCAGTAGCCAATCTGGATTTGTTTCTGTAGTAGACAAGACTAGCCACCATTTTGTTAATAAAACCTCCACTGTTTAGTTTAAGCAGAAAAAATAAGATAACAAGGTTAGTCAGTTTTAGGCCTGGAAAATCCAAATTTTTGGACTAAAATTACAAGAAAAGGGTGCAAAATAAATAATACTCAATAATAAAAAATAACTTTTATCATACACCTACTGTGAGTAGAAAAACAAAAGGAAATAAATTCCTATAAATAAAAAATAAACAATAGTGTTGCTATATTACACACATTGCACAAAATATAAAATTATCAAATCAATTTTAAATTAAAATGGATTTAATGAGTCCACTTATTTATATTACCAGAATCTTCAAGCCTCCTAGAGAGAAATAGAAAATCATAGCTCAATTATGTATTTAATGTTTTAGATCTTCCCCAAACAGATACTGATACACTCACTCTTCTGAGCTACGTTTAGCTCAAAGTATAAAGCTCAATAGATAATCCTCTCAGGAATCCAAATCTTGTCATACAAATTTATTAAAACAGATTTAAAACCAATTTAGTCAGGAAACAGCCACTATATTGGGGTGAAAACTAGTAACGTGACTATATAAACTCTGTCCTCATTGGGAACATACAATACAGTTACTGTTATAACAGCTTCATTATGTACTTATAGAGTCCTTTACACATTCTAATTGTATTCCAGCTCAGTCCCTTATCTGTGGCTTTCTCCCCTCTAGCAATCCAATGCACATTTCACCACCATCTGGGGCTTTTTCAAGGACCCGGAGGAACAGAGGTGGAGGGGGTAGGGAGTTGAAGGGAGTGGCCTACACTACAAAATAAATTAAGGGTGACAGAGAGATGGTAAGCTACACTATGGAAAAAAGGAGAATTTGAAGAGGTGCACCATAATTAATGATTGTGGGAATGGCACCACTACATTACAGAAAAAATAATCAGTTATAAAATAAATAAAAATATAAAAAAAAACATTAACCGGGTACTGGCAGACAGATGCAGGTACCTAAGATGGCCAACAGTAGAAAGAGGGGGAGAGGGTTAAAGAGCTGTTTGAGGGGATCAGAGTGGTGGGAGGGTTGAGGAGTGATATATACTGTATATATATATATAGTAGACAAAGTGCACTCCAGACTTCTCTTCAACAGCCCTGGGTGCAGCAAAAGGATAAGATACAAAGCTAGACAGAAGCGCACTCCAAAGGTCTTGAATTAGCAATCACTTTTTAATGTGAACGTTTTCGAGTCAGGAAGACTCGTCCTCAGACAAAACAGTGTACATATATATATAAAAACAACTAAACTCTGGCAGACTCTCTGCCAGTACCTAAGATGGTGACCGTTGGGGGGGTGAAGGAGGGAAGAGAGCTGTTTGGGAGGGATCAGGTAGGTGTCAGGGAGTGGGAGGTGTAGGTTTGAAGGGTAGTCTCTACTCTGCATCAAAACTTAACCTTACGAACTAAAGGATTAACTTCTTCATTGCCAGGATATTCAAGTAAGGTGCGCAGCTGCAATTAGCGGCATTCTAATTGCCAAAAAGGAATGGAAGAGCCATGCATGTCTGCTATTTCAGAACAAAGGGATCCTTCCCAGAGAAGCTTTTATAACCATTTGTCATATTACTGCAGTAGTTGTGTGTAAATATATTCAGTGAGAAACCCAAAAATTACATTTTTTTTAATATGATTGTATCTGGCTATTAAATAGTGGCATCAAATATACCAAAATGGGCCTAGATCAATACCTTGGGTTGTCTACTGTAAAAATATATACAGTTGTCATAGGTAAATCAAAAGATCAAAGGCTCTATTTCTAGTTAATCAGAGTGATAACAAAAATGATAAAAAAATTCTCTGGGACTTTGGGCAAGTTTTTCTCTGAAATTCCCAGTAGCGATGGGGTTAATTTGGCTATGTGTCCCCCATGAGCATAAAACACTATAACCTAGATTACAAGTCGCATGCTGACTGCAGCGCATGTGCAATATGTTTTTTCTTTAGGCTTCAAGAGCGTCTTCAGCCTTGTTAGCCTCACCAGTCCTTATGTTATTAAATAGTATTTAATAACATAAGGACTGGTGAGGCTAGAGAGGCTAAAGAAGATAAACCATATCGCACGTGCGTTGCATTCAGTGCACGACTTGTAATCTAGGCATATGGTAATAATGCCTATTGCATTAACTGGAAACACTTTACATGGCAGGGAAATAGTTTAGAGGAGATAAGGTTATTAGTGATGAGACCTGTAAGCAACCACCATATAACATGTATCGTTATCTCTCAATAAAGGCTAACATAGGAACACTGGTGGTGACATGTCTATGTATGAAAAAATAATAACAACATGCAGTGATAAATCTCATCCACAACACCATTATTCACATTTTTGTTATAACTCTCAATAGGCCTTTTTAGTCCCATAGTCAATCAATGTTGATTAAGTAGAGTCTCATTGTACCTAATGAAATTCAAGCATTTGGTTTTTAAATATGCAGTGTGTCTATTACAGTTTATGCAACTAAGTCTACAGTGGGGAAGCTGAAATGCATCAGTTGCAGTGTAGGTTGCATTCTGTGAATTGATCACCTATATTTTAAAGAATCATCAATAAAGATTGGTGCTCTTTGATTGATCATGTTTGTACTTTCACTGAGCCCGAGTGTAGCACAGTCATGTTGAAACCTGAATTTCCTCTGATTGGTGCAGCACAAGAGTGACATCATGGAAATCCAATCACAGTCAGCTGTTTGTGACGTCTGTAAGAGGATACAGGGTAGAGGCGTGAGCCTTGAGGAAGCTGAGAATAAAGCTTAAATAATCTGAGCATAGATTTGTTCGCCCTGAGGTAGGTGACCAAGAACCAGACATCAAAGTGTGTTTTCCTTGTATACTCTATGGACTTACCTTGTGTGTGTAGCGTTCCTGTGCTAGAGACCCTGAGTTATATAAAAGTGTTCTTATTCTTTGGATGAAAGTAACCCCTTGCTGCTTAAAGTCCCTTTATAATGGAAAGTTTATTTGATAGTGCTATATTAGCATATACCAAGATAGATTTAGTTGCTTTAAAAAGAAAGCCTTCTCCGTGTTTCTCAAAAAAACGTCACAATCGGAAATATATAAGGACATTAACAAGAACAACTGCAGCTTCAGAGTTAGTATTCAGCGTCACCACATGAGCTCCCTTATTTGTATTCAAGTCTGTGTTTTTTATTAGGAGGTACATATTACACTGTTATTGAAGTTATACATGAAATTCATGCAAATTAATAGGGTGAGCACATAGAAATCTCTCTCTCTCTATCTCTCTCTCTCTCTCCAAAATCCAAATGTACTTTTTTTACAATCAATTTTCAGGAAGTTCAAATGTAATGTTGGTGTTAAAGTTCCCCAAAATTTTTTTAAAAACTGTCGGCCAGATTACGAGTTTTGCGTTATGAGTGGCTCAGTAAAAACTTGCAAGTTATTTCCACCACTCAGCTTTAATAGTGCTGCTATTACAGGTTTTCCAAAAACCTGCGTTAGCGGGCAATATGGTTGCGTTGAGCTCCATACTGCACCCAAATACCAGCGCTGCTTTGAGCTGGTTTTACATACTAGTGCACAATTTCCCCATAGACATCAATGGGGAGAGCCGGCTAAAAAAAAGCCTAACACCTGCAATAAAGGAGCGTAAAGCTCCGTAATGCAGCCCCATTGATTCCTATGGGGAAAGAAAATTTATGTTTACACCTAACACCCTAACATAAACCACCCAAGTCTAAACACCCCTAATCTGCCGCCCCTGACATTGCCGCCACTTACCTACACTTATTAACCCCTAATCTGCCGCCTCCAATGTCGCCGCAACCTACATACATTTATTAACTCCTGATATATGTCACCCCCAATGTCACTGCCGCCACTATACTAAAGTTATTAACCCCTAAAAATCTGGTCTCCCACATCACTAACACTAAATAAATATATTAACCCCCAAACTTAACCCTAAGTCTAACCCTAACCCTAACACCCACTAACTTTAATATAATTAAAATAAATCTAAATAAAAATTACTATCATTACATAACTAATTCCTATCTAAAACTAAATACTTACCTATAAAATAAACCCTAAGCTAGCTACAATATAACTAATAGTTACATTGTTGCTATCTTAGGTTTTATTTTTATTTCACATCTAAGTTTGTATTTATTTTAACTAGGTAGACTAGTTAGTAAATAGTTATTAACTATTTACTAACTACCTACTTAAAATAAATAAAAATTTACCTGCAAAATAAAACCTAACCTGTTTTACACTAACATCTAACATTACAATACAATTAAATAAATTACATTAATTAAATACAATTAACTAAATTACAAAAAATAAAATCTAAATTACACAAAATAAAAAAGAAATGATCAAATATTTAAACTAATTACATCAAAATAAAAAAGCCCCCCCCCCAAATAAAAAAACCCTAGCCTAGACTAAACTGCAAATAGCCCTTAAAAGGGCCTTTTGCGGGGCATTACCCCAAAGAAATCAGCTCTTTTACTTGTAAAAAAAATACAAACAACCCCCCATCAGTAAAACCCACCACCCACACAACAAACCCCCCAAATAAAATTCTATCTAAATAACCTAAGGACATTTGGATGGCCATTGCAAAGGGCATTTAGCTCATTTTCTTTGCCCAAACCCCTAATCTAAAAATAAAACCCACCCAATAAACCCTTAATAAAACCTAACACTAACCCCTGAAGATCCACTTACAGTTTTAGAAGACCGGACATCCATCCTTATCAAGCTGGGAGAAGTCTTCATCCAAGCGGGCATAAATTCTCAATGAAGCCAGGAGAAGTCTTCATCCAAGCAGCAAGAAGTTGTCCTCCAGGCGGACAGAAGTTTTCATCCAGACAGCATCTTCTATCTTCATCCTTCCGACGCGGAGCAGCTCCATCTTCAAGACATCCGGCACAGAGCATCCTCTTCATACGGTCTCAGCCGTACACTGAAGGTTCCTTAAAATGACGTCATCCAAGAATGCAAGCTCAATCCTATTGGCTGATTGCATCAGCATCAGCCAATTGGAATTCATGACGAAATGATGACGTCTTTGAAAGGAACCTTCAGTGTACGGCTGGGACCGTATGAAGAGGATGCTCCGCACTGGATGTCTTGAAGATGGAGCTGCTCTGCTCACCTTGAGGACGACTTCTTGCCGCTTGGATGAAGACTTCTCCCGGCTTTGTTGAGGACTTATGCCCGCTTGGATGAAGACTTCTCCCGGGTTCGTTGAGGACTTCTACCCGCTTTGATGAAGACTTTTTCCGGCTTGATGAGGATGGATGTCCGGTCTTCAAAAACTATAAGTGAATCTTCAGGGGTTAGTGTTAGGTTTTTTTAAGGGTTTATGGGGTGGGTTTTATTTTTAGATAAATGCCCTTTTAAGGGCAATGCCCATCCAAATGCCCTTTTCAGGGCAATGGGGAGCTTAGGTTTTTTAGATAGGATTTTATTTGGGAGGTTTGGTTGTGTGGGTGGTGGGTTTTACTGTTGGGGGGTTGTTTGTATTTTTTTTACAGGTAAAAGAGCTGATTTCTTTGGGGCAATGCCCCACAAAAGGCCCTTTTAAGAGCTATTGGCAGTTTAGTTTAGGCTAGGGGTTTTATTATTTTGGGGGGCTTTTTATTTTGATAGGGCTATTCGATTAGGTGTAATTAGTTTAAATATTTGATAATTTCTTTTTTATTTTGTGTAATTTAGTGTTTAATTTTTTGTAATTTAGTTAATTATATTTAACTAGTCCCCTTGCTCTCTCTCTATCCCCTCTCTTTTGCTCTCTCTTTCTCCCCTCTCTTTTGCTCTCTCTTTCTCCCCGCTCTTTTGCTCTCTCTCTTTCCCCTCTCTTTTACTCTCTCTCTCCCCCCTCTCTTTTGCTCTCTCTCTCCCCTCTCTTTTGCTCTCTCTCTCTTCCCCCTCTCTTTTGCTCTCTCTCTCCCCCCTCTCTTTTGCTCTCTCTCTCTCTCTCTCTCTCTCCCCCCTTTCTCTTTTCTCTCTCTTTCCCCCCTCTCTTTTGCTCTCTCTCCCCCTCTTTTGCTGTCTCTCTCCCTCTCTTTTGCTCTCTCTCTCTCTTCCCCCTCTTTTGCTGTCTTTCTCCCCCTCTTTTGCTGTCTCTCTCCCTCTCTTTTGCTCTCTCTTCCTCCCACTCGTTTGCTCTCTCTCCTCTCATTTGCTCTCTCTCCTTTCTTTTGCTGTCTCTCTCCCTCTCTTTTGTGCTCTCTCTCCCTCTCTTTTGCTCTCTCTCCCCCTCTCTTTTGCACTCTCTCCCCTTCTCTTTTGCGCTCTCTCCCCTTCTCTTTTGTGCTCTCTCCCCCTCTCTTTTGCGCTCTCTCCCCCTCTCTTTTGTGCTCTCTCACCCTCTCGTTTGCACTCTCTCCTCCCTCCCTTTTGCGCTCTCTCCCCCTCTCTTTTGTGCTCTCCCCCCCCTCTCTTTTGTGCTCTCTCCCCCCTCTCTTTTGTGCTCTCTCCCCCTCTCCTTTTTGCTCTCTCCCCCTCTCTTTTGTGCTCTCTCCCCCTCTCATTTGTGCTCTCTCCCCTCTCTTTTGTGCTCTCTCCCCCTCTCTTTTGCACTCTCTCCCCCTCTCTTTTTTGCTCTCTCCCCCCTCTCTTTTGTGCTCTTTCCCCTCTCATTTGTGCTCTCTCCCCTCTCTTTTGTGCTCTCTCCCCCTCTCTTTTGTGCTCTCTCCCCCCTATCTTTTGTGTTCTCTCCCCCCTCTCTTTTGTGCTCTCTCCTCCTCTCTTTTGTGCTCTCTCCCCCCTCTCTTTTGTGCTCTCTCCCCCTCTCTTTTATGCTCTGTCCCCCATCTCTTTTGTGCACTCTCCCCCTCTCTTTTGCTGTCTCTCTCCCTCTCTTTATCCCCCCTCTTCTGCTTTCTCTATCCCCCCCCCTTAGAGCTCTCTGTCTCGGCAGTCGGCCCCGGTATCTGGCCCTGCCAGCATCACGCCCTGCCCCGCCCGCATCACTTCCGACCCCACCCACGTCAATTCCGGACCCCGCCCACGTTGCATGCACTCAGCCACGCCCACGTCACACCCGCCTGGTCACACCCACTCCACCACACGCTGACGCCAGATGCCAGGTCAGTTGGAAGGCCAGGTATGTTTTTCTTCACACGCAGTCTCTACTGCGAATGACAGCTTCGGACAAACACACTTGGCCTTTTATTATATAGGATTAATGTAATTTATTTAATTGTAGTGTAATGTAAGGTTTTAGTGTAAGACAGTTTAGGTTTTATTTTACAGGTAAATTTGTATTTATTTTAACTAGGTAGTTAGTAAATAGTTAATAACTATTTACTAACTAATCTGCCTAGTTAAAATAAATACAAACTTAGCTGTGAAATAAAAATAAAACCTAAGAAAGCTACAATGCAACTATTAGTTATATTGTAGCTAGCTTAGGATTTATTTTACAGGTAAGTATTTAGTTTTAAATAGGAATTATTTAGTCAATGATAGTAATTTTTATTTAGATTTAGTTTAATTATATTAAAGTTAGGAGTGTTAGGGTTAAACTTAGGGTAAGGGTTAGGTTTAGGGGTTAATTACTTTAGTATAGTGGCGGCGGTGACGTTGGGGGTGGCAGATTAATAATATTTAACTAGTGTTTGCAATGCGGGAGTGCGGCGGTTTAGGGGTTAATTTGTTTATTATAGTGGTGGCGATGTCCGGACCGGCAGATTAGGGGTTAATCATTTTATTATAGTGTTTGCGATGCTGGAGGGCCTCGGTTTAGGGGTTAATAGGTAGTTTATGGGTTTCTGTGTACTTTGTAACACTTTTGTTATGAGTTTTATGCTACAGCTTTGTAGTGCAAAACCCATAACTACTGACTTTAGATGGCGGTACGAATCTTGTTGGTATAGGCTGTACTGTTCACTTTTTGGCCTCCCAAGCAAAACTCGTTACGTTACGGCCAAAAAAGTGTGCGGTACAGCTATACCTACAAGACTAATAGCAGCGGTAGTGAAAAAGCAGCGTTATGAGGCTTTTTTCACTCATAACGCAAAACTCGCAATCTAGCCGTATGGAATTTACAAAGTTAAACTTCCCTATAAAAAATATACATTATATATAAAATGTATTGAATATATTGAGTTTGTATGGGGTGTATGTAGTGTTTGTGTAATGTGGCTCACGCATGTGTGTGTCTGTGTGAAGCTTGCATGATGTGTGGTGTCTGTGTGGTGTGTGTATTGTTTGTGCAGATTTTTTGCAAAACTTGCACAAGAGAGGGGGCTTAAAAGGGCATGAAAACCAACCCTTTTTCCTCTTATTTTTCATGATTCCAATAGAGCATGTTATTTCAAACAACTTTCCAATTTACTTTTATCCAATTTGTTTCATTCTTTAGGTATCCTTTTTTGAAGGAACAGCTATGCACTACTGGGAGCTATCTGAAGACATCTGGTGAACCAATAAAAAGAGGCATTTTTTGTGCAGCCACCAATCAGCATCTAGCTTCCAGTGATGCATTGCAGCTCCTGAGCCTACCTAAATATGCTTTTCAACTAAGGATACCAAGAGAATGAAGCATTTTAAATAATAGAAGCAAATTGGAAAACATTTTTAAAATCACCTGTTCTGTCTGAATCATGACAGAAAAATGTTGTGTTTCATGTCCCTTTAACTAACCACCACAGAATGAATGCATCTCAGAGAGCCACTCTAGATTAGTGGGCATGTGGGGTGGATAGTTTACAAAAATACTAATAAAAATAAAATTAATTTAGTGTATGTAGAGCTAGATTACGAGTGGAGCATAAAATTGCACTTCACTCAGTAATACCAGCGCACGCAAATGAGCTGGTATTACAAGTCGAGTGGAATGTGAACTCGACCTTGCGTTTGCCTTGCACGGAAGCTTTGCACTCACAAGAATGCGCTTCCATAGGCTCCAATGGGAGCCTCGTTCTGATGCTGATAGACACGGCACAGACTCTAGCGCAGCAAAGGGGGTAAGTCATGCAGTGTTGGGCAGCACAGTTTAAATATATATGTATAGAAATATATACATATATATTTATGTGTTTATATCTGTATATACACAAATTAACATAAATATATACATATAAGCATATACATCACCCCATATCCACTCACTTCAGCCCCTTTTAACCCCTTATAACTGCTTTGTGTAGATATTTAAGAAAAAGATGCTACTTTTTTTTATTTTAAATAAAAACTACACTTTATTTTAGGGGCAATTGAGTGACATTTATTTAATTAAAGGGACACTGAACCCAATTTTTTTCTTTTGTGAATCAGATAGAGCATGCAATTTTAAGCAACTTTCTAATTTACTCCTATTATCAATTTTTCTTCGTTCTCTTGCTATCTTTATATGAAAAAAAAGCCATCTAAGCTTTTTTGGGGTTAAGAACTCTGGACAGCACTTTTTGATTGGTGGATGATTATTTTTCCACCAATCAGCAAGGACAACCCAGGTTGTTCACCAAAAATGGGCCGGCATCTAAACTTAGATTCTTGCATTTCAAATAAAGATACCAAGAGAATAAAGAACATTTGATAATAGGAGTAAATTAGAAAGTTGCTTAAAATTGCATGCTCTTTCTGAATCACAAAAGAAAAAATTTGGGTTCAGTGTCCCTTTAACTAGACATCGGACCTCTGGTTATTGAAGTCTAGTGCAAATTGCTACTGCAAGCTAGTTATGAGTGGCTGGTTATTTAACGTGCACCCAAAAACATAATCTAGCCCTTAATATGGCTATGGACAATGTTATAGAAATGTTGGACATTAGTATGTCCCGAAATTGTTTCTTGGGAAACAGGGACAACTTCCCAAAAATGGGGATGGTCCCTGTAAAACTGTGAAGTGTGGTCATGTTGGTAATGTGTATTTGCATAAAGTTTGTTTGCGTGTGTAATGCAGAGGTGGGACCAAGTCATTGGTTTGCAAGTCCCAAGTCAAGTCTCAAGTCAAGGCAGGCAAGTCCCAAGTCAAGTCTTGAGTCAAAAAAGGCAAGTCTAGGTCAAGTCATCAGCTTTAAGCTTCAATTATTTAACAAGTCATTAGTACTCTTTGCATAATACCGTGTTGGAGTATTAATTATTGTATATAATGTATACTAATTTATATCAGGAAGGTGTTTAAAATATGTTTATCTTTTCCCATTTCAATTTCATTTGAGATTTAAAATTTGAAAAGGGCAAACAGTGAAATAACAGTATTTATTGTTAAATAAGAGTAACAAACTTATTATAGATACAGACTAAACTGAAGAAATGGACATTCCAGTCAAAATTGAAATGCACATTGGCAAATTACATATTTGAATAGAAACATATTTGTAATAAACATGTATTGGCTGTTTTAAAAATGCATTTAAATATGCCTTTTTCACAGCACTTGCTAAAAGAGACCCTAAGGTTTTTTATACCGTCTGCTAATGACAACGTGTTTTAATTAATGGCATAATACTAACCCCACCGTGCAGCTGCAGTATTTAAAATGCTGGTGTACCTTGAGATTATCAATCCTGTTGACTCAGTTAACACTAAAACAGTGATAACTTTTACAAGCATTTTGCCAATAAATGTATATTACAAATATGCTTCTATTCAAAGATGTAATTTATCTGTGTATATTTAAACATTGACCAGAATGTCCCCATAAAAGGAAGGGACAGGAAGCCAAATATTGGACTGTCAGTGGATAACACTCACTGAATGTTATAACGTAAAGTACAAAACCTGTTTCTTCCAGAGAGATAAGAGATGCCTCCCATAAATCTCTCTAAATTATCTAAATAATTCTCCAGTAATACGAGATCTTTAACAAGATTTTGCTATACTTCCCTAATGACTGTTCTCTCCATTTTTTTTATGTGAAGAAGAGACAAGCACAATGCAACAAATACAACATAATATGAGAATTTGGTTACACTCTTAAAGGGAGTTAGGTATTTTAAATATATTATTTTGTTCCTTATTCTAGAGGCACTATCCTAGGTCACAACTCTAACCTTTAGAATGTATAAAGATTTGGCAAGTCATAAAACTCAAGTCCAAGTCAAGTCTCGAGTCATTGCTGTCAAAGTCTACGTCAAGTCACAAGTCTTCCTTGATTATGTTGAGTCGAGTCACAAGTCATAAAATTTGTGACTTGAGTCCAAGTCATGCAATTCAAGTCCACATCTCTGGTGTAGTGTTTGTTTGGATAGTGTGTTTGTGTGTGTCTATGAAGTGGGTAGTATGTGTAGCATTTTTATGGTATTTTTGTGAATTGTGTGTGAGTATACTTCATGTGTATGTGTATTATTTTTGTGGTGAGTAGTGTTTGTGTATGTGTAGTTAATGTAGTGTGCCAATAGTTTTTATAGTGTGTGTAGTAGTTGCATTTGTATGTGTACTGTGATTCACCAGGGGGTTCCTCAGAGATCTTGTGGGAGTAGAACTGTGAGTAGAATCATAAAAGTAGCACTGTATCTACCAGATCATTCAACACTACAGGTTAGCTGTCAGCACTCATACATTACACTTAATGTCTCCTTTCCTTTCATTATAATAAATACTGTAATATTATAGTACAAGATTCCTGTCATGTTGGTAGAAATAATAGCTAAATAACTAGTGCCAGTTGCCCTACTACATTATAGCACACTATTTTGCATGTCAATATCTTTATTCTGACATGCTGATTATGAAAACATTACAAAATAATGATACCTACTCCAATCACAAATGCTTCTTTAAATTGCTTGCTGTTTGTGAAGAAACAATATCACAGGAGGTATGTCTAAATGTCGACAATACAAATGGAAGACAAAATGAGCAGCATTATTCCATCAAACATATTTTTGAGTGCTGCTCTCTTAATGCTGACATTGTAATGGGATATACTTATGAAATACACATAATATACATGAAATCTAACCATCTGTATAGGATATACAAGCAGTCGTGTAATGTTTCTTCACCAAATACAGTATACGAGATTTGGCTACAATATCTAATACAGACTATTTCATGTGTTTATGTACTGCTTGCTTTTGTGGTATGCCATTATATTTGTTTCACTTCTAAATGATTAAAGGGATATTATGCTTAGAAAGGCTTTCTTTTCCATCTAAATCAAGTGAGTTAGGTATTTTAAATAAAATATTTTGTTCCTCATTCTCCAGGGACCATCCTAGGTCACAACTCTAACCTTTAGAATGTATAAAGACTTGGATGTCATAAAGCTCAAGTCCAAGTCAAGTCTTGAGTCATTGCTGTCAAAGTTTAAGTTGTCACAAGTCTTCCTTGATTATGTTGAGTCGAGTCACAAGTAATAAAATTTGTGACTTGAGTCCAAGTCATGCAATTCAAGTCCACATCTCTGGTGTAGTGTTTGTTTGGATAGCGTGTTTGTGTGTGTCTATGAAGTTGGTAGTATGTGTAGCATTTGTATGGTCTTTTTGTGAATTGTGTGTGAGTATACTTCATGTGTATGTGTATTATTTGTGTGGTGAGTAGTGTTTGTGTATGTGTAGTTAATGTAGTGTGCCAGTGAGCACTAGAGTCCTGGGACTCATCTTTACACAATCATTTTTTTGCTGTTAGTTTTGCTTTTAATTTAAACACCTTACTTAACCTTTAAAGGGATATTCCGGATACAATTGAAATGCACATAGATTAATTACATATTTAGAACATAGTTACAATATACATACATAGGTAAAAAGGCTTCCAGTAAAATTTATAACTGTTTTAGTATTAGCATTTTCCTCTACACATGTATGAGACAACCTCATTAGCTTTGAAATTGTGAGACAAAACAGCGAGACAAGATGCATAACAGGGGCAATAAAGATTTTTATGAATCCCATATGCTGGAATTGGGTACCTCACACAACTATATTAAAGGGACATTAAACCATTTGAGATGGTAACATAAAAATGATAAATCATATACGTAAAATATTCTCTGCAATATACTTTTATTATTTATTTTGTCCCCTTTTCCTATTATTCCATTCTGAAATTGTGAGCTTTCCCCTTCCTGTTAGAAATGGAAGTGCAGAACACTGTAATATTCCACACAGTCATTGGCTGCACACTCTAGTGACCTATTTATATTTGTCCCGAATTTGCCAAAGCAGAGAAAATAACCTAAGTTACAACATGGCAGCTCCCATTGTTTTATAGACACCATAAGTTTGCAGTTTTTTTTGTCAATATTTAAACTGCTAATGAAACTTTAAACAATACATCTACATGCTATTCTCAGACTAATGTTTTCTTTAAATGCATCATTCTATCTAACACTTATTTAGAGTTTAATGTCCCTTTAATGGCAGGAACATCCGCTAATGATAGGTGAGGCAATGCTCAATACATTTTGACAACCATAATAGCTGCTATGAAACTAGCCCATTGACTGTATTCACATGAGTTTAAAACTTTAAAAAACGATTAGATATCAATGTTCATGAAACCTATTTAAGTTAATTGCATTTTTGTTTGTGTTTTGTTTTTCATTAACTTACAATCATTAAAATGTCTCCTGTGGATGTTTCATGCTAATGATGTTGAAGTATAAAGTGGTCTTGGATGTCATAGTTGTTATATGTTTTTTAAAGAGCAGATTATTCACATTTCCAATTTAATATAGAAACATATATGCATTTTAGCAACAGAAACAATAGACAGCACTCAAAAAATGGTTCAGTTAAAATAGAATATATTTATAAAAACATATTGGGGCATATTTATCAAGCTCTGCATGGAGCTTGATGCTGGAAACAGATGCGGAGCTTGATATCGGTAACAGAAGTTATAAAGCAGCGGTCTAAAGACCGCTGCTCCATAACCTGTCCGCCTGCTCTGAGGCGGCGGACAGAAAACAACCTGATTGAATACATTCGAGTTGATTCACACCCCCTGCTAGCGGACGATTGGCCGCATATCTAAAGTGGGTGGCATTGCACCATCAGTTCACAAGAACTGCTGGTGCAATGATAAATGCAGACAGCGTATGCTGTCGGCATTTATCAATGTGCAGCGGACATGATCCGCAAAATCAGATCATGTCCGCTCGCACCATGTTAAATAGGCCCCATAGTGCCAGATTACAAGTGGGGCACTATTTATTTTTTTTGCTTGCCCGCTAACTGCGCTCAAGTTAAAAAATTAGCGCGTCCAGATTATCTAGTGTATTACAAGTTGAAAGTAAAAAAAAAAAAAAAAGTTTCAGGCACGCTAACTTCAGAAATTTGGATATGGTGACCGCAATAACTCCCACTCCCCATAGACTTCCATGGGGCTTTATTATATATCTCTTGTGTGCTAACCCGAGACTGTGCTAGATCAACTGCGCTAAAGCCTAAGGAACGTAAGGAGTATTTAAACTACTATTTTCTTCACTTAAAGAAGAAAATATTATTTTTATTTCTATGTATATATAGATAGAGAGATAGATAGATATTTTACATATATATATATATATATATATATATATATATATATATATATATATATATATACCATATATACACAAACAGGAAGCAGATAGTTATTAGTTCTGTAACTGCATCCAGCATAAGATGAGGTAGATAAGAGGTTAATTCTGAAAAGAAATAAAAACAATATAGGGAAGCGCTAAAAAGCTGGTTGAATGTGTTAGGGGACCAATGTGGAAATGTTGAAAAAAGATAATAAAATGTGGCAAATAAATGTTTACTAAAGTGAAACAATATAAATGTCTGCTAAAGTGAATCAATATAAAATGTCCAGTGTACTGTGTTTTAATACCGTGCAAATAAATCTTAAATAAAGGTTAAATACATTGATTTTAAAAATAGATTTTACTAGCGTATTAAAAAGTTTATACACAAAGATAAAGGATTACAATTGATACCAAAAAATTAATAAACACATTTAATCCTATCAACAATATAACATCATGAAGGGTTCTGTAGTAAATACCAATGGATAAATATGTATCAATAGAATGTTATAATAGTAAGTAACTGAGATAAATGATAATACGTAACAATATTAAGCTGATATAATTGGAGCGCTAAATGAATTTTAACCAATAAAAGCTACGTTAAAAGTATCAATGAGCTCAAGCAATAAAAAGTAGACATATCACACTGCAGTGGATAAAAGCACTTTTTAACTTTAGGTAGTGCTTTAATAAAAACAGGCAAACCTTGACTTAAGGTATTGATTGGTGTTCAAACGACGGCAAATTTTGAGGTTCAGTGAGCGGAGAAGCCATTATAGGGTTTACCTTACGTTGCTAGCTTTGTCCTAGTGAATCTGTGAGAGTAATATTCAAACCGGATTTCCGGATCACAGATATTAGCGGGTCACTCGTGGAGGCAGAGAAAATATCAAATGGTGATTGGGCAGGAATGGTGAGCCCTAATATATCCAAATACTTTAAGAAGATTAGGGAAATATTAAAGGGTTTGAGACATTTAAGTCAAGTGTAGAATTATACACTGGGTATCAAATAGAAAAAGATATATTTAAAATTACACTATATTCACATATATACACATAGAGGACAAAACAGTAGTGTGATATGAAGGTGGATACTTAGAGATGGGGAATTGTACTTCCAATCTCATTAATTCATTATATCCACCTGTTATCATCTAACTACAAAAAAGACATACAAAATCGTAGTGGGATGCTATAGTAGGTATTTAGAGAAGGGAATAGTTACTACCAAACTCTTATATCTAACCTTACTATTATTGAATAACCCTGCTACAAAATTAAAAAGAGGGCTTGTGGTTCAGGGGACATGTGTGTACCTTAAATAGGGATAAATCAATAAGCAATTTTCAATCACAATCAAAGCTTGCACTTTGCAGTTCTCAACAGTTCAGAATTCAAACACGCTATGCGCTCAAAGGCGTCCTCCTGCCTGCGTACTGCTTTGATTGAACAAAGTCAGCCGATTTCTAGCTGTATCCCTATTACTAATAGTTCCATACAAACATACAGACTCGCATTCCAAAAGCATTAATACCTATCACACGCAAATTCATTTGCTGATATTATGTCATTAATTTCCAGTGTGTCAATAAATTGTGTACTAGCAGAGCATGATCAAATTCATAAAGTCATAAAATATAACTAGTATATTATGCCATATACATTGCCATACACATTAGCATGATCAACAGTCTATAACTAGTTCCACAAAGTGACACTTATATGTTTGAGAGATAAATATGTATAGCTTGTATGTAACAAGCTGCTGTATCGAACACTATGAGTCTGCAACAACCACACTGTCTACTGAGGCCACGCCCGCCGACGCATTTTCGTCACTTAGAACGTGACTTTGTCAGGGCATAGAGCCAGCCCAGCGTTTGACTACGCCATTTATTTGTTACCTGTTGCCATAGTAACGCCTCTTGTTATTTGTTATTCAATTTGTGGCAGTGTATCGCCGCTTGGCTTATCATATAGAACTATTTAGTCCTGATGGACTTTTTGCCGAGCATTATGTTAATTAGTTTATATTTATCACATTGCTCAATGAAGTAACAGGTAGTTATGGTCCCGTCATTTACATAAAACCTTGTTGTATGTCGCAAGTCTGCTCCCAAATTTTTATATTGCTAATAGCCTCCATAACGCTTTACAGGGCTATTTAGAGATTAGACTCATTTATATACACAGACATGCCAAAGGATAACCACCACTGTAATAAAAAACTCAGATTGTAAATAATCACCATGGGGGAGTAAGTCGAGCGATTTTGATAGGTATGAAAAACTGAGGAGATTCGAACATGAGTGTTAGAGGAAGTTGAATATAATCCTTATGCCAAATACTATCCTGTTAGAAAATACCCTTTTAACCTAAAGGGAAAGGTGGGAAAGAACTCGAGGTGACAATCACAAACCTAAGTCCAGATAAACCTATGTACTGGATAAGGTAGTGCCTAATGCCACATATGATATAATAAAAATAAGGAGAAAAGGAACAGGGGCATTAATATGGCACACTTAAGGGGATTGTCCTCTCATTACATGAAGGGTAGGTGATTATGTAGTGTGATTCTATGTAGTTAATTAAAACTTAACATTTATTAATGATTAGATAGAATATTGTCAATGTTGTGGACCATGCCACTTTTAAAATGGCATGGTCCACAACATGAGATGAGAGGACAATCCCCTTAAGTGTGCCATATTAATGCCCCTGTTCCTTTTCTCCTTATTTTCAAATACTATCCTGTACATATGTCGTTAAACAGCATGTTTATATAGGTGCATTTATTGTTATCTCTTATTGGGACCATAGAAATGCTGTACATACATTGAAAAGGCACAGCAAAAAGAGAAACACTGTAACAGTATACCTATGTGACCTCATTAAAGGATGCTTTATATCTTACTCCACTAAAACATCCGCACAATGTATATATGTTACTCATGTGTATCCCTTGTCAGTGTCCAGCAAAGCACTGGGCTGTATTTATGTATGTTTAGTTATCCGAATTATAGAAAAGATATATAATTGGCCCAGGTAAACCCTTTATTAGAAAGAAACAATAAGTGTAGATATGCCGTCAGTGAGGGGGTATACATCTTATTCCAATATCCCATCCACATAGTTATATGTGTATTTCCTGTATATTAAAAAAAAAAATGCAATATTTATACAATTCATGGTTCATCCAGGCTCAGGATTCTGTTGGACATAAATATATATATATCATAGTTCCTCTACAACTTATAGGAATCACTTATATGATATTGCCTCATTAATGCTCCTTGGTGACGTGGATTGTAATTCATGAATCCACCTACACTCCTTCTGCAATAGCATTCTCGTAATGTCCCCTCTTCTACCTTTTAGTTTTTTTTATGACCCTGATGCACATGTTCATATGCTGTGCCACGGGTACATTTCTGTTCCACTTTATGTCGCCTAAGTGTTCAAAGACCCTGGTGTGTAGTTCTCTGGAGGTTTCACCTACATAGATTTTTGGGCATCTGCACATAGCAACATAGATTACTCTTTTGGATCTGCAATTCAGGAAATCTTTGATTTCATACTGCTTGTTGGTATTTGGATTGGTAAAGATTTGTGGAAGCCTTTCGTTTCACTCAGCCAATTCCTGGCTGGTTCTTTTAAATAGTGACTCTCCATTAGAATATCTTTTAGGTTTTTAGACCTTCTGTATGTTATCACTGGTTTATCAGCAATTATTTCTGCAAGGTCCACATAACTGCAAAGTTATTAACCGCTAAACCTCTGGCCTCCCACATCACCGCCACTAAATAAACATAAAAAACCCTAAACCACCAGCCCCCCACGTCGCAAAAAACTAAATAAAACTATTAACCCCTAAACCTAACAACCCCCTAACTTTAAATTAAAATTACAATATCCCTATCTTAAAATAAAAAAAAACTTAAAGGGACACTGTACCCAAATATTTTCTTTTCTGATTCAGATTGAGCATGAAATTTTAAACAACTTTCTAATATACTCCTATTTACAAATTTTCTTCATTCTCTTGGTATCTTTATTTGAAATGCAAGAATGTAAGTTTAGATGCCGGCCCATTTTTGGTGAACAACCTGGGTTGTCCTTGCTGATTGGTTGATAAATTCATCCACCAATAAAAAAGTGCTGTCCAGAGTACTGAAACCAAAAAAAAGCTTAGATGCCTTCTTTTTCAAATAATGATAGCAAGAGAACGAAGAAAAATTGATAATAGGAGTAAATTAGAAAGTTGCTTAAAATTGCATGCACTTTCTGAATTACAAAATAAAAAATTGGGTACAGTGTCCCTTTAACTGTGAAATTAACCTAACATAACTATTATACTAAAATTAAAATAACTAACAATTGAAAAAACTAAATTACACATTAATAAAACACTACTAAAAAAAATTAAGTCTAAAATTGCAAAAAAAAAAAAAAAACCTAAATTATGAAAAATAACAAACACTAAATTATGAAAAATAACAAATGGAATTATCAAAAATAAAAACAATTACACCTAATATAATAGCCCTATAAGAATAAACAAGCCCCCCTAAATAAAAACACCCCCTAGCCTACAGCAAATTACCAATACCCCTTAAAAGGGCATTTTGTAGGGCATTGCCCTAAAGAAATCAGCTCTTTTACCTGAAAAAAAAACAGACCCCCAACAATAAAACCCACCACCCAACCAACCCCCCAAAATAAAAAACCTAACTCTAACAAAAACCTAAGCTACTCATTGCCCTGAAAAGGGCATTTGTATGGGCATTGCCCTTAAAAGGGCATTCAACTCTTTAACATAAAGCCAAGGACTGATGGAATATATACCTAGCGTCTGTGTAATCCTATATGCTCCGGCTGTCTTGACCTCTAGCTGTCAATAAAAAACTCTAAGATTATATGGATGTAGCCTGAGTGCCTCAACGAGAAGTGGGCTAGGATGTGAATAGGTAGTACACGTGTATTTATTAATGACAATAAATGTTGACAGTTAAAACAATTAAAACAATAATTAAAACAAAAGCTATATAGCTTTTATTCGCATATTATTATCAAGATTATCTACTGTCACATCTTACCAGTCTTTTTTTATGTTGATAAACATGGATCCATGTTATTGTACTATTTGAATATTTCACATAGGTACCTTTGCATATTGCATATTATTTATTGTTTTAAACTTTTGTTTTAATTATTGTTTCAATTGTTTTAACTCTCAACATTTATCGTCATTAATAAATACCCGTGTACAACCTATTCACATCCTAGCCCACTTCTAATTGAGGCGCTAAGGCTACATCCATATAATCTTTAACATAAAGCCCAAACCCTAATCTAAAAAAAAAAAAATACCCAAAAAGATTTAAAAATAACCTAACAGGGGTTAGTGTTTTTTGATAATTTTGTTTGTTATTTTTCATAATTTAGTGTTTGTTATTTTTTGTAATTTAGTATTTTTTATTTTTTGTATTTTTAGACTTACATTTTTTTAGTAGTGTTAAGTTTTTTTTATGTGTAATTTAGTTCATTTAATTGTTTGTTTTTTTATTTTAGTATAATAGTTATAAGTTTAAACTTTTTTTAATTTCACAAGTACATTTTTATTTATTTTAAGATAGGGATATTGTAATTTTAATATAAAGTTAGGGGGTTGTTAGGTTTAGGGGTTAATAGTTTAATTTTGTTTTTTGCCATGTGGGGGGCTGGCGTTTTAGGGGTTAATAGGTTTGTTTAGTGGCAGTGATGTGGGAGGCCAGAGGTTTAGGGGTAAATAACTTTTATTAGTGACAACGATGTCGGGGAGCAGCAGAATAGGGGTTAATAACTTTGTTATATTGTCGGCGATGTTGCTAAGCGGCAGAATAGGGGTTAATAACTTTATTATAGTGGCGGCGGTGTCGTGGAGTGGAGGAATAGGGGTTAATAAGTTTTAAATAGTGTTTGTGATGCGTGAGGGTGGCGGAATAGGGGTTCATAGCTTTATTATAGTGGCGGGGATGTGGGGGGCAGCAGATTAGGGGAAAATACGTTTTAAATAGTGTTTGCAATGCAAGAGGGTGGCGGTTTAAGGGTTAATAGGTAGTTTATGGGTGTTAGTGTACTTTGTAACAGTTTAGTTATGAGTTTTGTGAAACATTTTTGTGGCGCAAAACTCATAACTACTGCTTTCAGATAGCGGAATGAATCGTATAGGCTGTAACGCAAGCATTATAGCCTCACCGCACAACCTGTAATACCGGCGCTATGGAAATCCCATGCAAAAACTTAAAGGAACACTGAACTCAAAATTTTTCTTTTGTGATTCAGATAGAGCATGAAATTTTAAGCAACTTTCTAATTTACTCCTATTATCAAATTGTATCATTCTCTTGGTATCTTTATTTGAAATGCAAGAATTTATGTTTAGATGCCGGCCCATTTTTGGTGAACAACCTGGGTTGTTCTTGCTGATTGGTGGATAAATTTATCCACCAATAAAAAAGTGCTGTCCAGAGGTCTGAACCAAAAAAAAAGCTTAAATGCCTTTTTCAAATAAGGATAGCAAGAGAATGAAGAAAAATTGATAATAGGAGTAAATTAGAGAGTTCCTTAAAATTGCATGCTCTATCTGAATCACAAAAGAAAAAAATTGGGTTCATTGTCCCTTTAATATTTTTGAGTGTGGGATTGACGTTGCGTTACAGGCCAAAATGCTTGTGGTATAGCTATACCTACAAGACTCGTAATGGCTGTGTTACTGTTTTTACGCTGAAATGGCCATTAAATTCGTAACGCACACCTCGCAATTTAGCCGTATGTTTGTTTATTGATCTGGTCTTAGTTTAGTTAATAGGTTAATCATAACTATTAAGGATTCAGGTTTTATATATATTATCATTTGCAAATGATAGAATTCAGAGTGTTATTAAATTACACTCATTGTCCCTACCAAGTTGGTAACCGCTATTTTATATATTGAGTTACATTAACAGAATGATATAGAGGTTCCATTATATTTATTGTATCTTAACATATAATACACATTGTGGGTTCACTACTAAAATAGGAATGAATAATAATGTTCACAACATGTATATGATTATATATATATATATATATATATATATATATATATATATATATATATATATATATATGTATATATATATATAGTGTATATATATATATATATATATATATATATATAACTCCCTATCCAAGGACGAGTGTGCAACTACCAAGTATCTGGACCCTCATACTACTGCCATTCTTACTACAATCAAGGACACAGCTTTCTATGCTGTATACATGTCTCTAACTTACCTCATACTGATTGACGGTTTTTAATGTAAGCGCATATTATTATTGAATAAAATTATTTTATTGTGTCAAAACAATATTATGCTATGTGCTTCTTTTTCTTCTATGAACAACATCTTGACTACATCCTGAGGAGACGGAGATTCTCACCACCCAAGGGCACTTCTTCCTAAGGATCGTGCAAAAAGAATAAAGTATTCCTACCACCATTGAAGAGAGATACAACAGACGGGTTACAGTCTACATCCCTCTACCTAAAGAGAGTCCTGGATCTTCATTCTTATGAAGAATCCTAATGGAGGGACCGATTTCAACAACCAGTTTCCAGGAACATCACCAGGACACAGAAGGTCCATTACAGTGAATCACCTTTAAAACTGGGCGCATTCCTTACCTCATATGATTGAGGTAACAGCTGGTAAGCAGAAATTTCTTACTTGATTCAACAACTGTGAAGAATATCACCAAAAACACTACTAAATAACATTTTATGTACTCACACTTACAGTGTACATTATATAGCTGAGCGCCTCTACTTTCATATTGAATCTTCCCTTTCTATACACTTTTTTACAGAGTTAGGGGTACTCTGTTTCAATATAGAGGCAGCACGCTAAACTTATACCAAGTTTGACCTAATTCATATTACTTATAGGCATCATTACTTGGGAAATCACTACAAATATCTGAAATTTATTTCCCTTGGTAAGATAAAAATTTCCATATCCTAGATTTTAGCACAGGTGACCTCTTTCTTTTTTACACACATATATATGTATATATATAAATATATATATATATATATATATATATATATATATATATATATATATATATATATACAGGGAGTGCAGAATTATTAGGCAAGTTGTATTTTTGAGGATTAATTTTATTATTGAACAACAACCATGTTCTCAATGAACCCAAAAAACTCATTAATATCAAAGCTGAATATTTTTGGAAGTAGTTTTTAGTTTGTTTTTAGTTTTAGCTATTTTAGGGGGATATCTGTGTGTGCAGGTGACTATTACTGTGCATAATTATTAGGCAACTTAACAAAAAACAAATATATACCCATTTCAATTATTTATTTTTACCAGTGAAACCAATATAACATCTCAACATTCACAAATATACATTTATGACATTCAAAAACAAAACAAAAACAAATCAGTGACCAATATAGCCACCTTTCTTTGCAAGGACACTCAAAAGCCTGCCATCCATGGATTCTGTCAGTGTTTTGATCTGTTCACCATCAACATTGCGTGCAGCAGCAACCACAGCCTCCCAGACACTGTTCAGAGAGGTGTACTGTTTTCCCTCCTTGTAAATCTCACATTTGATGATGGACCACAGGTTCTCAATGGGGTTCAGATCAGGTGAACAAGGAGGCCATGTCATTAGATTTTCTTCTTTTATACCCTTTCTTGCCAGCCACGCTGTGGAGTACTTGGACGCGTGTGATGGAGCATTGTCCTGCATGAAAATCATGTTTTTCTTGAAGGATACAGACTTCTTCCTGTACCACTGCTTGAAGAAGGTGTCTTCCAGAAACTGGCAGTAGGACTGGGAGTTGAGCTTGACTCCATCCTCAACCTGAAAAGGCCCCACAAGCTCATCTTTGATAATACCAGCCCAAACCAGTACTCCACCTCCACCTTGCTGGCGTCTGAGTCGGACTGGAGCTCTCTGCCCTTTCCAATCCAGCCACGGGCCCATCCATCTGGCCCATCAAGACTCACTCTCATTTCATCAGTCCATAAAACCTTAGAAAAATCAGTCTTAAGATATTTCTTGGCCCAGTCTTGACGTTTCAGCTTGTGTGTCTTGTTCAGTGGTGGTCGTCTTTCAGCCTTTCTTACCTTGGCCATGTCTCTGAGTATTGCACACCTTGTGCTTTTGGGCACTCCAGTGATGTTGCAGCTCTGAAATATGGCCAAACTGGTGGCAAGTGGCATCTTGGCAGCTGCACACTTGACTTTTCTCAGTTCATGGGCAGTTATTTTGCGCCTTGGTTTTTCCACACGCTTCGTGCAACCCTGTTGACTATTTTGAATGAAACGCTTGATTGTTCGATGATCACGCTTCAGAAGCTTTGCAATTTTAAGAGTGCTGCATCCCTCTGCAAGATATCTCACTATTTTTGACTTTTCTGAGCCTGTCAAGTCCTTCTTTTGACCCATTTTGCCAAAGGAAAGGAAGTTGCCTAATAATCATGCACACCTGATATAGGGTGTTGATGTCATTAGGCCACACCCCTTCTCATTACAGAGATGCACATCACCTAATATGCTTAATTGGTAGTAGGCTTTCGAGCCTATACAGCTTGGAGTAAGACAACATGCATAAAGAGGATGATGTGGTCAAAATACTCATTTGCCTAATAATTCTGCACTCCCTGTATATATACATATATATATATAGGGATATCTATTGAAAAATACATAGAACATATTCCCCTGTGTAAAAAACATTGGTATGTGAAATATTTACATTAAATATACAATTAAACACTTTCAGGTAGATTATGAGTTTTGTGTTTTCGTGTTTTAATGCAAAAAAAATGGTAATTTCGGAGTTAAAACAGCAACACAGCCATTACGAGTCTTGTCGGTATAACTGTACCGCAAGCCTTTTAGCCTGTAACGCAACGTCAGTCCCGCACTCAAAATAAATGACGTTTTTTCATGGGATTCCCATAGCGCTGCCATTATGAATTTTGCGGTGAGGCTATAAAGCTTGCGTTACACTCTATAACGACAAGTTTCGTACCGCCATCTGTTTATAACTAAACTGTTACAAAGTGCACTAACACCCATACACTACCTATTAACCCTAAACTGAGGCCCTCCCGCATTGCAAATACTATATTAAAGTTATTAACCCCTAATCTGCCGCTCCCGACATCGCCGCCACTAATAAAATGTATTAACCCCTATTCCGCTGCTCCCCGACATCGTCACCACTATACTAAATTTATTAACCCCGATTCCCCCGCACCCCAACATTGCCCAGACTATATTAAATATACTAACCCCTATTACGCTGCTCCCCCACATCACTACCACTAAATAAAGCTATTAACCCCTAAACCACCAACCCTCCCACATTGCAACAACCTAAATTAAACTATATTAACCCCTAAACCTAACCATAACCCTAAACCTAACCCTAACTGTAGCCCTAACCCTTAACCTAACACCCCCTAACTTTAACATAATTAAAATAGAGCTAAATTAAAGTTACAATTATTAACTAAATAATACCTATTTAAAACTAAATACAAACTTACCTGTGAAATAAAACCTAAGCTAGCTACAGTATAACTAATAGTTATATTGTAGCTAGCTTAGGTTTTATTTTTATTTCACAGGTAAGTTTGTATTTATTTTAACTAGGTAAACTAGTTAGTAAATAGTTATTAACTATTTCATAAATACCTAGTTCAAATAAATACAAACTTACCTGTGAAATAAAACCTAAGCTGCCTTACATTAAAAACTACCATTCCAAAAAAACACTAAAATTACAAAAAATAAAACAATACCATTAGAAAAAACAAACGAAATTATCCAAAACAATAAAAATTATTCCTATTCTAATACCCTGTTAAAAAAAACACCCCAAAATAAAAAAACCCTAATCTATAATAAACTACCAAGGGCCCTTAAAATGGCCTTTTATAGGGCATTGCCCTAAAGAAATCAGCTCTTTTTCTACAAAAGAAAATCACCCCTCCCAATAGTATACAAATCGCCAACCCCAAAACACACAAAATAAAAATAAAGTAAAACCTAATCTACCCATTGTCCTGAAAAGGGCATTTGTATGGGCATTGCCCTTAAAAGGGCATTCAGCTCTTTTGCTGCCCATTAAAAATAAAAAATGGCTATTCTAAAAAAAAACACCCCAAAATGAAAAAAAAAAACATTACACAAAATAACAAATGAATTATCCAAAATAATAAAAATTATTCCTATTCTAATACCCATTTTAAAAAAAAAAACACCCCAAAATAAAAGAAACCTAATCTATAATAGACTACCAATAACCCTTAAAAGGGCCTTTTGAAGGGCATTGCCCTAAATAAATAAGCTCTTTTTCTAAACAAAAATACAAACACCCACTAACATTACAAACCCCCACCCCCTAAACCCACAAAATAAAAAAAAATATCTAAAGAAACCTAATCTACCCATTGCCCTGAAAAGGGCATTTGTATGGGCATTGCCCTTAAAATGGCAATCAGCTCTTATTCTTGCCCTTAAAAGGGCATTCAGCTCTTTTAATAAATGCCCAAACCCTAATCTAAAAAAAACACCCCAAAAAACCTTAAAAAAAAAAACTAACACTAACCCCTCTTTAGGTACTCACAGTTGCTTAAGTCCAGATTGAACGATCTTCATCCTGGCGGCTCCATCTTCATCCAGGTGGCTCATCTTCATCCATCACGGGACTGGCATCTTCTTAAACCCTGTGGAGGTGGAGCGGTCAATGTGCGGAGGCAGAGGTCCAGGCAAAGGTCCAAGACGAAGGTCCAAGGTGGAGGTCCAGGCAGAAATCCATCGATCCAACGTGGAGGTCCTCTTCATGCGATCGCCCACCACAAACTGTGGATTCAAATGCAAGTACCCCTTTTATACTGGGGGTACCATTCCATTCCTATTGGCTGAAAAATATAAATCAGCCAATAGGAATGAGAGCTGCTTAAATCCTCTTGGCTGATTTGAACATGCAATAGGATTTTAGCAGCCCTAGCTCTATTTTAATTATGTTACAGTTAGAGGGTGTTAGGGTGAGGGTTAGAGTTATGGTTAGGTTTAGGGTTAGGTTTAGGGTTATGGTTAGGTTTAGAGGTTAATATAGTTTAATTTAGGTTGTTGCGATGTGGGGGGCTGGCGGTTTAGGGGTTAATAGGTTTATTTAGTGGCAGTGATATGGGAGGCCAGAGGTTTAGGGGTTAATAATTTTATTTAGTGGTTGCGATGTCAGGGAGCGGCAGAATCGGGGTTAATAGATATATTATAGTGTGGGCAATGTTGGGATGCAGGGGAATAGGGGTTAATAACTTTAGTATTGTTGCAACAATATCGGGAGCAGTAGATTAGGGGTTAATCGATTTATTTTGGTGGTGGCGATATCAGAAGCGTCAGATTAGGGGTTAATAACATTATGTAGGTGTCAGCGCTGTTGGGGGCAGCAGATTAGGGGTGTTTAGACGAGGGGTTTATGTTAGGGTGTTAGGTTTAAACTTAACTTTTCCCTATAGACATCAATGGGGTTGCATTACGGAGCTTTTCATTCCGGCTTCAGGTGTTAGTTTTCTCCCCATTGATGTCTATGGGGAAAGCGTGCATGAGCACGTCAAAGCAGCGCTTGTATTTTGTGCGGTATGGAGATCAACGCAACCATATCACACACACAAGCCGGCTTTTCTAAAACTCATAATAGCAGCGCTATGGAGAGTGATGCGTTCGTTGAGTACCCTCTATAGCGCAAAATTTGTAATCTAGGTCTTTATTAGATATGAATATTGCATAAATATGCTTTTACATGTTTTCATCTAATTGACTACAAAGGGCTCAAATGCACACACACACACATATATATATATATATATATATATATGTGTGTGTGTGTGTGTGTATGTGTAAATATGTATTGATGTGTTTATATGTATATATGTCTGTAAATACATATATAAACATATAAATACATATGTACGCATATATGAATATATATACATGTATCTCTATGTTAATGCCCTTTGCAATCCTCTTTTTTTTCTCTTACACCTGAGCCCTTATAACTTTTTATGCAACTTCTTTCCAATAATTTTTGTTAGTGTTATTATAAGTGTAACTGTACTTTTAAACGTATTTTTGATGTTTTTTGCAACTTTTTATTCAAACGTAACAGTTAACTAGCGCTCTGAGGTTGCACTTTCCTGAGGTGCATTCAATTAAATTGCGTTCAAGCGATCACGTTTACTTTCAACTTATGATATATACGCTACTTCCAATGCATTCAAATAGCCATGATAAACCTGATATCGCTTGCAAGCAACTGTTAGCTCGCCACTCTTAATCTGGCCCTACATAAGAAAACATTGAGTGGTTTTATTATTTCTTCAATATCTGTTATGTATAGCTGGTAATATATATCTTAATTAAGGTTTTCTGGGATTGTACAGGAATGTTTGTGTGGGTGCTTGTGTGTGTTAGAAATTGTCATATTCCTTTAGTTTGTTAATTGCAAGAAAAGGTAATTTTTATGTGGTCAGCTGCCATTTATGTGAGTACCTCTGTGAGGGTAGACTGCATTCAAAGCAATTAACCAAGTGTTTCTGGTTATTTCTTTATTGCACAATTAAATACTACTTTTGGAATGCCTTAGTGGTGTTTTTATTCTGGGAAATACCTTATGATTAGGGTGACCATATTGCCGCTTTAAAAAGGGACATATATGAAAAATACATATCATGCAGCAATCACACACGGTATTCAAAAGAATGCAATATGTAAATATGGCTTAAAATAAGTAATAGTTTTCTCCAAAACTCCCTACAAGTTGTAGACAAATTGATTACTTCTTGTTGAAAAAACCTTGGGCACATTCAAATGGAGTTTCCCTTGTGTTCTTAACGATGTTCTGAATAAATATATTGGATTTTAAACCACTCTAACAGTACGGCCTTCAATTTCTTTGTCCTTTTGAATCTTTTGCCTGAAAAATACATATGTCGGGGTTCTTATAATGGAACATTATCCAAAATGTTTCTTTAAACAGCCCTACCATATGTATTTTTCATATGTGTTCTTTTTTAAAGCGGCAATATGGTCAGCCTACTTAGGATTAACCTCTGGACAAAGACATGGGAACAACAGGGATTTACTTCAAGACATGTTACAAACCTTAATTTAATTTAATAGATCAATTTATTGCATAATTAGATCATATATTGTATTCTTTTCATATAGAATAAACGTTAATGCAAGTGACTGTTATTTAGTGTTCTCTACTGTTGGTAATCATAGATAGCTTCTGGTGTTTTTTGTTTGAGCTACAGATTAGAGTAAATATACAAGTAAATCATGTGACTTTCTTGTCTATCTATAGGTTCCTAGATACCTGCATTAGCTGTTAACTTCACAAAATGTAATTTCTTAACTAACAGCAACAATAGCACAACCTAAAGTTGTGCTAACTGAAAGGACAGTAATAGATTCAAAAAGATATAATAATTGGTTTCAACAGATGAATAATTATAAATTAATTGCCCCACTGCATGGGAATAAGCAAAACCAATATTAAATAAAAATAGGGATATTTTGATCTTGAGTGTATTTGAAACACTATAATAATAAATTAGGTGGTCCTACTGGGCTTAGACCCCTTCTTCACTTATTGTAATGACTCTACAATATCACGGTCATATAGATCCAATAAATAAAAACACTAATAGCTACTTAGATTTGTGGCTCAGGGAGTATAGGTAGAATACTTATGTTTGTTGTCTTTGCTTCCAATGGATAGCCCTCCCGTTGTAATGAATTGATGGTGCTGCTTCCACTTTCACTGAGCACTAAGGAGTGCTAAGACAATGATACACTGGAACAGAAGAACAGAAGAGCATCTTTAATACGAGCACATAATCAATTGCACTTACAAGAAATTAAAATATGATTTGCCTTGGTTACAATCAGCAAGTTTACAAATCTGTGTGTCAGTTGCAAAACCTCCAGCAACATTGTTCCTTTGTTTGTTAGATCTGTGTCCTCCACTCAAGGCAAATATAATGATAATCAGTTTCCTTTTCAGAAATAGCAGATCGTCTGTAGGATGTCCTTGTCTATGCAATTCATCCGGCTTCTGCTGACTTTCTCAAGACACTGGATATGGCTGATACACTGTGGAGGGATCCCCTTCCTAAAATACTTTCTAAACCCTGAATTTTCCTATGACGGGTGATCATGCGGCACTTGTTTACCTACATGCCCCCTAGCCATGTGTTCTTGGTGTGTGCTTTGTTAACAACCATCTTAGTTTTTAGTGTGGTAGTAATTACTTGTGATCAGTCCTTTTAATAAGTATTTTGCTCTGCCGACCATCCTCTATTTCACACTGATACCATAATGCTATACATTAGTACGTTGATTTTTGAATAAAAAGGGATATATTCATTCTACACATACAGATTCCAACTAATGCATTGCTAAATATTTTTCAAACTTGTACACATAGCTCTCTAATAGGCATATTTATATATTTTACAATACCATCTTCAATATACTTATGTAATAAAACAAAATATTAAACGCTAATATATATATAAAACTGCCATCTCATGGCAGACTTCTTCTAAAATAGAGTATACACATTATATGACCCCATTAGTCACTAATTCTACATATAAATCTCTATATATATATACACCTAGGTTCTCTATTGCATATACAACACATCGATCTGTTTGGCATTCACTCCTTATTATGAATGCAGCTATACTACATATGAGTAAGGAGTTATTATCTAATGGAAACATTTGTTTTCACATAATTCCTGGCTATTACACAGTTCCCTAGTTTAATTCCGCAAGTCTTTACTTTGCTTGCCCTCACCCCTGTAACTATTGCTTATGGTAATCTATATATAACCTAGGCAGGAAAACATTCTGAGAATGGGTGAAGTAATATAAACCCCTCTTTCTACTACTTGGACCTATGACCATGACATGTGGGGTAATATGTAGATTCTATTAGATCATGAATGCCTGTAAATCCAGGTCGATATTAAGGTTTTTAGGGGCCAGGCTCTCTAATTCCTGGATCCACCTAGTTTCCCTCTGTCTCAGGGTGATTAACCTCTGGTGTGGATTTGTACCTGGTGGTACAATTTCCAGTATACTAATGAAGAGACTTATAGGGCCTGTCTGTGGTTTGTCCTAAAGTGTTCGGACACACTATGTGTCTTCAACCCTATTTCTATATTAGCTCCACCTATAGCACCACCTCTTAATTTTCATTTTGTCCTACCTATATATATCTTACCACAGCCACAGGTAAGGCCATAGACCACAAATGTGGAATGACATGTACCCCTAGTTTTTACATTTTTGGTATTATTCCAATTCATGATTGAGTCTCGATTACATAAATGGACACACATGCAGCAATTGCTGCAACCACAGTTATATATACCAGGCCTACCTGTAACACATTGATCCAAGGTGCCAGACCTACTTGTATTGTCCAAAGATGGTCCCTTAAGTTTCAAGGGAGCTAAGATATTTTTGAGATTCCGATTTCTCTACGTGAGGTTTATCTTCAACAACATCTCTCAATATTGGGTCTGCCTTCAAAATATCCCAATGCTTGTGGATTATCTTTTTGATGAACCCTGCCCCTTCACTGTATGTGGTGATGAATCTAACTATATTTGTGTTATCCCCTCTATTTGCTTCTCTCTCATTAGGGGGTAGGAGCAGGCTACTGCGTTCACAGACAGCATTGATCTCTCTAACTTCACTCACTAGCTCTCTGTTATATACTTTATCCAAGAGTTTATTTTGAAGCACTTCTGCCTCTCTGTGGTTATCATCAAGTTTGGTACAGTTCAGCCAGATTCTGCGGAACTGCCCATCCGAGATGTTATGCTTCCAATTTCTCATATGCCCACTTTTGGCATTCAGAAAGCCGTTGCTGTCAGTCAGTTTTCTAAAATTCTTTACCATGACTGAATTTGTTATATGATCCACAAACAACTCAATGTCCAAGAATTCAATTCTGTCTTTTGAAATTTTCTCTGTGAAAGTTAAATTAAACTGATTGTTACTTATATATTTGACAAGCTCTCGGGCTTTGTTGGAATCACCCTGCCATATGATTATAATATCGCCAATATATCTTAAATATTTGAAGATATTATTGGCAAATGGATTATTATGCCAAACCATTTGGTCCTCGAAGGTCGCCATACTGTATATATATTGGCATATGAGGGTTCCATGGAAGTACCCATGGCGGTCCCTTGTACTTGTCTGTAGAAGATTTTTTCAAAACAAAAACTATTATTATTAAAAATGAATCTAATACCATCCTCCAAGAATTTTAGGGGTTTGTCAGACATACCACTCTCACTCCCCGTAAGTCTGAACACCTCTATACCTTTACCATGGGGAATATTATTGTACAATGCCATCAGGTCGCACGTCATCCACATATATTTCTCATTCTACTGCATACCTTCTAATTTTGTAATAACATCTTATGTGTCTTTTATATATGATCTAATATTTTTGACCATCGGTTGCATATATGAGTCTACATATGTGGACAAGTTACTAGTGATGGAGTCGATGCCGAAGATGATAGGCTGGCCGGGAGGGTTGAGACGGTCTTTGAGGATTTTTGGAATATGGTAAAAGATTGGAATTTTTGGGTGTGGGTTATATATAAATCCAAATTCGTTATTATTCAAAATGTCCTCATTTTTAGCTTCAGTGAGCATCTTTAACACATTTTTTGTTATATTCTAGAGTGGGGTCTCTTTGTAGTTTAATATAGGTTATAGTATCACTCAACAGGTGATTGGCTTCACCTAAATAGTCATCTTTGTTCTGGACGATGATTCCTCCGCCTTTATCGGCCTGTCTGATGATCAACTGATGATCATTTTTCATTTTGTTCAGGGACTGTCTCTCATTCAAATTTAAGTTGTCTCTAAATTTAAACTTCTTATTAAAGATCCCTGAATCAAAGTAGTTATTACATTCCTCAGAATGCAATTGAATACCGGAATATATTCTCCTTGTGTGTGTATAAGATATATATAGATAGGATGAAAAGGAAAATTAAGAGGCGGTGCTATGAGCACATTATTAATATAGAAATAGGGTTGAAGACACATAGTGTGTCTGAACACTTTAGGACACACCACAGACAGGACCCTAGAAGTCTCCGCATTAGTATACTGGAAATTGTACCATCAGGTGCAAATCCACACCAAGAGGCCCATTTATCAAGTTCTGAATGGAGCTTGAGGGCCCGTGTTTCTAAAGACCGCTGCTCCATAACCCTGTCCACCAGCTCTGAGCAGGAAGACAGAGATCGCCACAATTCAACCCGATCGAGTACATCGGGTTGATTGACACCTCCCTGCTGCCGGCCGATTGGCCACAAATCTGCAAGGGGCAGCATTGTACCAGCAGCTCACAAGAACTGCTGGTGCAATGCTGAATATGGAGAGCATATTGCTCGCCGCATTCAGCGAGGTCTGTTGGACCTGATCCACATTTTCGGATCAGGTCCGACATACCTTTGTTAAATAGGCCTCCAAAGGTTAATAACCCTGAGACAGAGGGAAACTATATGGATTCAGGAATTAGAGAGCCTGACCCCTAAAGGCCTTAACATCTACCTGGATGTACAGGCATTCATGATCTAATAGAATCTACATATTACCCCCACATATCATGGTCATAGGTCCAAGTAGTAGAAAGAGGGGTTTATATTACTTCACCCATTCTCAGAATATGTGCCTGCCTAGTTTATATAGATTACTATAAGCAATAGTTAGAGGGGTGAGGGCAAGCAAAGTAAAGTCTTACAGAATTAAACCAGAGAACTGTGTAATAGCCAGGAATTATGTAAAAACAAATGTTTCCATTAGATAATAACTCCTTACTCATATGTAGTATAGCTGTATTCCTAATAAGGAGTGAATGCAAACAGATTGATGTGTTGTATATGCAATAGAGAACCTAGGTGTATATATATATAGATTTATATGTAGAATTAGTTACTAATGGGGTCATATAATTTCTATACTCTATTTTAGAAGAAGTCTGCCATGAGATGGCAGTTTTATATATATATAAGCGTTTAATATTTTGTTTTTAACATAAGTATATTCAAGATGGTATTGTAAAATATCTAAATATGCCTATTAGAGAGCTATGTGTACAAGTTTGAAAATTATTTAGGAATGCATTAGTTGGAATCTGTCCGTAGAATGAATGTATCCCTTTTTATTCACAAATCAACGTAGTAATGTATAGCATTATGGTATCAGTGTGAAATAGAGGATGGTGGGCAGAGCAAAATACCTGTTAAAAGGACTGATCACAAGTAATTACTACCACACTAAGAACTAAGACGTATGTTAACAAACCACACACCAAGAACACATGGCTAGGGGACGTGTAGGTAAACAAGTTCTGCATCATCACCCGTCAGATGAAAATGCGAGGTTTAGAGAGTATTTTAGGAAGGGGAACCCGCCACAGTGTATCAGCCATATCCAGTGTCTTGAGAAAGTCCACAGAAGCCGGATGAATTGCATAGATAAGGACGTTCTACAGACGATCTGCTATTTCTGAAAAGGAAACTGATTCTTATTATATTTGCCTTGAGCAGAGGACACAGATCTAACAAATAAAGGAACAACGGTGCTGGAGGTTTTGCAACTGACACCCAGATTTGTAAACGTGCTGATTGTAACCAAGGCAAATCATATTTTAATTTCTTGTAAGTGCAATTAATTATGTGCTCGTATTAAAGACGTTATACTTTTTACCTTGAGTCGTGGATGCGCTCTTCTGTTCTTCTGTTCCAGTCTTAACTAACAGCATTACTTTTTTCCATTAACACAGCACTGGGACTCAGCACTATAGATCAATTTTGTTATGCAAATTAGGAACATTTGTGAAGTACATCATTAGCAGAAGAACGGCAAGCACTGAGAAGCTCAACAGGATCTATATCTGCTACACAGAAATTTCATTAAAAATCTGATTTGATTTCACTTATATCTGGTGATTGGTATTAATAGAAAATTCTTAGTAACTAGATATAGAGAGAACATCCTTCATGATTTTTTTGAGAAAAAAAAATATATCATTATTCTTTTGAGGTTTTACAGTGTCATAATGGGAAAGTAGTTTTATAATCAACAATAAAGGTAAAATATGAATAATATGAGCACCATAGCATAAAATACTTATTATTACAGATATAGACATGTCTGGGGAAAACAACTGATACACTCAGAGCTAAACGTATGGGAAAAGGTGTAATATTTTACAAACCCACTTCATTTTCATACTAGTATAGACAGTGGTGGTTCTACAGTGATGCAAAATTTCTTATTGGCAGCACTCACATTAGGTGAGAGCACTTCTTTGGCTAAGCAGGAAATTATTAACTAATATATATATATATATATATATATATATATTGGTACAGCTAAATTTAGGGAGAGAATATATCATACATAAAAAATTAACTTGTCTACAAAATAGGACAAATTCTTTGTTATAGTCAGTCTAGGCGGTGTAACCGTATGCTAGACCTAGTGCAGACCCCCTAAATAATATATAAACTTCAGAGCAATATAGATAAAGAGATTTGCCACAGTAGAGCTATATGAGATACTGTGTAAAGTTGGGGGATATCAGCACTCAGAGAAGCTGCTCAATACTACGATTACAGTGAATGGCACAGTTTCTGTAGAGGACCAATAAACAATTGCACACATGCTCAACATCGAACACTGTTTAGGTAATCTATTTGTTGCTGTGCTTTGTAGGGGGACAGCCATGGGGGCAGTGTGTGCCCCAACGTATGCATGTCTCCACCTGGGGGCATGGGAGTTAGATATATTTGAAAAATTTGGTGAGACGTTTGATTCCCATGTCTCCATGTGGGTTAGGTATGTGGATGACATACTCATGCTATGGGATGGCCCTCTGACCTTTCTTCATAAATTTGTCTCTGATCTTAATAAGAATGAGAAAAATACCTTCCTAACATATGCACATAGTGACAAAGAACTGTCCTTCCTTGATATTTTAATCAGAAAAGAAGGTAATAAAATCTCTACAGAGAATTACCGTAAAATCACAGCAACAAATAGTATTTTGGAAGCAACAAGTGGTCACCCAGAACCATTGAAAAAGGGCATCCCATTTAGTCAACTACTAAGACTGAAAAGAAATTGCTCCTCAAAAACCAAATTTGAGCATCATGCTGATCAAATGTGTAAAAGATTTATTGATAGGGGGTACTCTCATAAATTACTTAAACATACTCTCAACAAAGTAAGGAAAATGAATAGGGATGACCTCCTGTATTCAAAAAGAGAGAAAAAGGTTGATAATAACTTAAGGTTTATCACAACCTACAATTGCCAGTAGCAAAGTATTAAACATATATTGGCCCAGAAATGGCATATTCTTACCCTCGATGATAAAATTGCAGATAAAGTGGGAAGCTATCCACAAATGACTGCTAAAAAATCACCCAATCTCAAAGATAAGCTTGTGAAAAGTAGGTTTGTGAGGTCAGAAGAAGAGAGTAACTGGCTTAAAAAATGCCAACAAGTTAAAGGCAATTACCCATGTGGACATTGTGTGTACTGCCCCTACATGCGAAAAAGCAAAACCTTTTCTGCTAATACAGGAAAGAATTTTGATATAAAATGTTTTGCCAATTGTAATACTATAGGGGTTATCTACCTTTTGCAGTGCTCCTGCCCTCTGTTCTATGTTGGAAAAACGAAATTAATGTTCAAGGACAGAGTGCAGGAGCACAGGGATGACATCCTCTATGAAACAGACACAAGTGTGGCACGGCATTTTAAGGAGGTACACAATAGTAGTACCATGTCACTTAAATTTGTGGCAATTGATAGTGGGATAACAAATGGCAGAGGTGGAGATGAAAACAAATGTCTATTAAATAAAGAAGCCAGATGGACATATATTTTAAATACAGTCACTCCACATGGGCTTAACAAAAGAATAGAGTATGCTTCTTTCTTGGGTTAATTTAAAGCTTAAGTCAGCCTAAGGTATAATTGTGTAAAACGATGGGAGTTTCTGTGAAAAATACCCTGTAATAACCTCTATATAATTATAATATCTAACAGTGCACGGTTTTGCTTTTTCTAGGAAACTGCTTTATATATGTGTTTAACTCTAAATCAAATCAAGTGTTAAGAAATAGGCGATTTTTGTCTAAACATTGCACACGGTCTCAACATGTACGACGGGTTTAAACACAAATCTAATTTGTTCTCTTGATATTTGTTTAAAGGTTCTCTCTAGGTGTAACTATTTGAATATGAGATATGTCAAATAAAGACACTCCCTTGTTTTAGGTAGAACCCAATAAAAGTTTGGAGACTCAGGTGGTAGGTAGTCCTGACGAGGCCCTTGCTTTCCCTCAGCATTCTGGGGCGAAACGCGCGTTGACAGACACCTGTGAAGTACACAACAGCTAAACCCAGTTCGGATGAAGTGAATGAGGCTCTTCGGTCTTGCCCGCTATAGTCGTAGTCCCTGTGAGCAAGGTGACAACGCCGCTGAATAGTGGAAGTGATAATATGTAAGCAGTCGGAAGCACCTGTCCAGACGTTACAAGTAAGCCTCACGAAAATACCTGAACTTGGGACTGTTTGTTCCTCTGTAAAGTGGTTGCAATATTATCCAGAGTGATTTAAAAGGCACTATGAAACAACCGACATCGGAAGAAGCCGCTTTTGTTTACATATGAGTGCAGAGTGAAAATACCCGGAGTTTTGCCACACCACTATTTACTGTTTAGCGCATCAGTCTTTGCCTAAAGTATCAACGGATTCTGGATTGCAACAAGTTACACACTTGTGATGCTAGCTGGAGAGCACGCCATTACTTCGATACTCTAGCATCTGGAGCTTGGAGTGTTATAAGCTACACAGTTGCAATGCTAGCTGTAGAGGACGTTCTTACCTTGATGTTCTAGCATTTGAATCTAGTTGTTTCTGGCCTGATTACACCATCCAAAAATGTTCTTCCTTTTGGGCTAGGAAAATGTCTTTCTTTAAATCCAAGCTTGGTTACGACACACATATCGTTAAGAATGACAGCTTTCCAGCAATAACAGAACTATAAGGAGAATTTGATACCATCATATATTATCAGGTTGTATAAGATTACAAACATCTGTCTGTGTATAGCCATATACACTCTATATGTAATTTGTTTGCTTATGACAGTGATTTGCAACCTTTTTTTTGCCGCGGCACACTTTTTTACATTAAAAAATCCTGCGGCACACCACCATCCCAAAATTTTACAAAATGACACATTGTAGCCTAATACAGGATATACATATATATATATATATATATATATATATATATATTTATTTATTTTTTATATATATATATACACACACACATATACACACACACATACTGTATATATACACACACACACACTATACTGTGCTGTCATGCCATGCCTCCTACAAACTATACATGACATATTGACATTCTTTTACAAACAATCATAATGAATGTCAATGTCATGGTTGTAAATGATGCCTGATGAGCCTGTCACATACCTCCCAATATTTCAAAATTTGAAAGAAGGACACCCCTGCACTATTGTCAATCTGCCACGGCACACCTTAGGATCTCTCACGGCACACTAGTGTGCCACGGCACACTGGTTGAAAAACACTGGCTTATGACATTCTGTATGTTCTTTATCAATCTGTGGGCTATTTATTATACTAGTTTATTTCTAGTTTAATAGATGCTCATCCACTACAGTGGTAGTAGATTTTCCTATTTCTTGTAGATATGATGCGATTACCTAAACAGTATTATTTGTGAATAAATCTGTGTTCGATGTTGAGCATGTGTGCAATTGTTTATTGGTCCTCTACAGAAACTGTGCCATTCACTGTAATCGTAGTATTGAGCAGCTTCTCTGAGTGCTGATATCCCCCAACTTTACACAGTATCTCATATAGCTCTACTGTGGCAAATTTCTTTATCTATATTGCTCTGAAGTTTATATATATTTATTTATATATATATATATATATATATATATATATAACACACAGAGAAAACCCAGCACTCACTTACAAGCTCTCAGCTAAGATTTAAAAGCAAAAATGGAAAGGTTAGTCACCGCATCTGGCCAAATGGGACAAGCTCAGGTACCACGTCAAGGTCCTCTCCAATACCTGAGACCCTAAAACAGCCACACAATGCAAGCTTTCAAGTCCAAACAAACTGAAAACAAGGGAAGGGTGCAGAGGAATATGTAACCACCCTAGACATATACAAAACACGGAAGGGAACTGCACTCCCATACCGGACCGGGTACACATCCCATGACCCTGCAACATGCTCAGCCCTGGGTGCCACCGGCACTCACTGGAAGCTGTGCTGTCCCCAGAGCCACAAGTAGTCAACCCCAGACAGGTCTGGGTGCAAGAACCATAGGGAAAATTACAAAACAAATTAATACAACACACAGAGAAAACCCATCACTCACTTACAAGCTCTCAGCTAAGATTTAAAAGCAAAAATGGAAAGGTTAGTCACCGCATCTGGCCAAATGGGACAAGCTCAGGTACCACGTCAAGGTCCTCTCCAATACCTGAGACCCTAAAACAGCCACACAATGCAAGCTTTCAAATCCAAACAAACTGAAAACAAGGGAAGGGTGCACAGGAATATGTAACCACCCTAGACATATACAAAACACGGAAGGGAACTGCACTCCCATACCGGACCGGGTACACATCCCATGACCCTGCAACATGCTCAGCCAGGAAGCTGTGCTGTCCCCAGAGCCACAAGCAGTTAACCCCTTCCGTGTTTTGTATATATATATATATATATATATATATATATATATATATATATATATATATAAAAATAACACATTGTGTAGTTCATTAATAAATCTAGACAGGCCCAGAGGCTTGTTTTCCCACAGAAAACCTCTGAATTACATTGTTTCCAATGCAGCAAAGGATTCTGGCTAAGATATGCAAATTAAGTACACAATGACACACCTTTTTACTTCAGTCTGCTTTTCAGCAGGTTCCCTTTACGCCAAAGTATCGCTGTTCACACATCTTATAAACTTAGCTAGGGTTAGTACAGTGATTCATAACCATCCCAGGACAGACTGTTTCGTGGTTTTTGTCACTCATCAGCTGCGAAAAGGTTAGAATCACTGCTGGGTGAAGCTGATTCCAGGCAGAATACAACAAAATTTTAAATTAGGGGGAGATAAAAGGCGAGTTTAAAATCCTCCACTACGCACAAAATATAGAAAAATAACTCATTGTGTGGTTCATTAACAAATCTAGACAGGCCCAGAGGCTTGTTTTTCCACAGAAAACCTCAGAATTACATTGTTTCCAATGCAGCAAAGGATTCTGGGAAAGATATGCAAATGAAGTACACAATGACACACCTTTTTACTTCAGTCTGCTTTTCAGCAGGTTCCCTTTACGCCAAAGTATCGCTGTTCACACAGCTTATAAACTTAGCTAGGATTAGTACAGTGATTCATAACCATCCCAGGACAGACTGTTTCTCGGTTTTTGCCAATCACCAGCTGGGAGAAGGTTAGAATCACTGTTGGGTGAAGTTGATTCCAGGCAGAATACAACAACATTTTAAATTAGGGGGAGATAAAAGGTGAGTTTAAAATCCTCCACTACGCACAAAATATAGAAAAATAACTCATTTTGTAGATCATTAACAAATCCCACAAAAGGTAAAAAGGTGTGTAGCTAAGTTTATAAGCTGTGTGAACAGCGATACTTTGGCGTAAAGGGAACCTGCTGAAAAGCAGACTGAAGTAAAAAGGTGTGTCATTGTGTACTTAATTTGCATATCTTTCCCAGAATCCTTTGCTGCATTGTAAACAATGTAATTCAGAGGTTTTCTGTGGGAAAACAAGCCTCTGGGCCTGTCTAAATTTGTTAATGAACTAAACAATGAGTTATTTTTCTATATTTTGTGCGTAGTAGAGGATTTTAAACTCGCCTTTTATCTCCCCCTAATTTAAAATGTTGTATTCTGCCTGGAATCAGCTTCACCCAGCAGTGATTCTAACCTTCTCCCAGCTGATGAGTGGCAAAAACCACAAAACAGTCTGTCCTGGGATGGTTATGAATCACTGTACTAACCCTAGCTAAGTTTTTAAGCTGTGTGAACAGCGATACTTTGGCGTAAAGGGAACCTGCTGAAAAGCAGACTGAAGTAAAAAGGTCTGTCAATGTGTACTTAATTTGCATATCTTACCCAGAATCCTTTGCTGCATTGGAAACAATGTAATTCAGAGGTTTTCTGTGGGAAAACAAGCCTCTGGGCCTGTCTAGATTTGTTAATGAACTACACAATGAGTTATTTTTCTATATTTTGTGCGTAGTGGAGGATTTTAAACTCGCCTTTTATCTCCCCCTAATTTAAAATGTTCTTGTATTCTGCCTGGAATCAACTTCACCCAGCAGTGATTCTAACCTTCTCCCAGCTGATGAGTGGCAAAAACCACGAAACAGTCTGTCCTGGGATGGTTATGAATCACTGTACTAACCCTAGCTAAGTTTATAAGCTGTGTGAACAGCGATACTTTGGCGTAAAGGGAACCTGCTGAAAAGCAGACTGAAGTAAAAAGGTGTGTCATTGTGTACTTCATTTGCATATCTTACCCAGAATCCTTTGCTGCATTGTAAACAATGTAATTCAGAGGTTTTCTGTGGGAAAACAAGCCTCTGGGCCTGTCTAAATTTGTTAATGAACTACACAATGAGTTATTTTTCTATATTTTGTGCGTAGTGGAGGATTTTAAACTCGCCTTTTATCTCCCCCTAATTTAAAATGTTGTATTCTGCCTGGAATCAACTTCACCCAGCAGTGATTCTAACCTTCTCCCAGCTGATGAGTGGCAAAAACCATGAAACAGCCTGTCCTGGGATGGTTATGAATCACTGTACTAACCCTAGCTAAGTTTATAAGCTGTGTGAACAGCGATACTTTGGCGTAAAGGGAACCTGCTGAAAAGCAGACTGAAGTAAAAAGGTGTGTCATTGTGTACTTCATTTGCATATCTTACCCAGAATCCTTTGCTGCATTGGAAACAATGTAATTCAGAGGTTTTCTGTGGGAAAACAAGCCTCTGGGCCTATCTAGATTTGTTAATGAACTACACAATGAGTTATTTTTCTATATTTTTTGTGTAGTGGAGGATTTTAAACTCGCCTTTTATCTCCCCATATATATATATATATATATATATATATATATATATATATATATATATATATATATTCATATACATACCCAATAAGCCACAACTCTGGATGCACTAGCAATGCCTTTGTACTGCTTAGCACCAGCAACAGATTGCTCCTCAGCTCTATGCAAGTAACTTGTGACTCAGCCACAACCTGCCCTGACTCTGTCTATGAAGCACTTAGAGCTTTGTTCACAGACCTCTCAGTCAAATTCTTAAGCCTTCTGGCACCCCCCCCCCCCCCCAGAAAAAAAGAAGTATTTTTTAGAACTTTCCAAGTCCAAGACATGCACTCTATCATAATTTTCTATTCCATTCATAATACTCCTTTCTAAATAATATGAAATGTGTTTTTATTAATATTTCTGTTTTTAATATATATATTATGTTAGTGTTATATAAAAACACACACCAAAATAAGGCTTTAAGAGGAAGCTTTGGTGCTGCCAAAGCCCCAGATGATCAAAAGTGACACGAGGCGGTAAGATATTCAAAAGGAATTAATTGCCATGTTGAAAAAGATGTGGTTTACTATAGATCACAATGGGTGGCAATGCTGGCAAAATAAGATATCCCTATACTAAAGCCAAAGTAACCCCACCCCAAAAAAAACTATCTTTATAAAAAAAAACTATCCTAAAAAAATTGCCATGAGAAGAATATTTGTCAGGCAGTGCCCTATGATAATCATAGCTCTTTTGCATTAAAAATAATCCTATTAAAAAATCTGGAAAAAAAAGTATATCCTAAAAAGGCCATAAGTGATCAAAGCTGTTTTTTCAATCTAAAAAAAAATAACTATTCTAAAAAAGCCTACACTTAAAAAAACAAAAAACCTAACTGGCAAAAAAGTAGGTGATCATAGCTCTTTTGCCAGTCTAATAAAAACAATTCTAAAAAAAAACCCTACATTAAAAAACCTATCCGGCAAAAAAGTATGCCCTAAAAAAGGTATAAGTGATCATAGCTCTATTCTAAAATAAAAATAAAAATATACTAAAAAACACTAAAGGCCAGATTACAAGTGGAGCACAAACATTTGATTGCAAGCAATAAGGGGGCGTATTGCTGATGTTATGAGTTGAAAGTAAATGTGATCACTTGAGCGCAATCCCGATTTATGTTAGAATGATTACCGTGTCCTTAGAGCTCTGGTTAACTGTTTTGTGAAACAAAAAAGTGTCACAAAACACAGTTATACTCATAATAACAACAGCTAATAAAAAGTAGAAGAAAATAGATAGAGGGCGCCACATAGTGCAGATCAAATGTGATAAGAGCAAAACAACAATATGAACAGAGGAATCCTACTCACAAGTTGTGGTGTTAATAGTAATCAGGTAGCGTAAATATACAAGAGGGCTAAGATCGGGTGGAATAAAAGGGTGTGATGTGTAATCAACCAATAGCGTGTAGCTAATTGGCCGTTCCAGTATTAATCCTCCCCTCACTTTGTTTTGTTCCTCCCCGTCTACCCCGTATCCTGGCTGGTATTGGTCCAGTCAGACTTGTCTTCTCTGACATCACGCTTTGTTCCGGTGTTGCACGCCCCATTGTTATTACTTTAGCTACACGCTATTGGTTGATTACACATCACACCCTTTTATTCCACCCGATCTTAGCCCTCTTGTATATTTACGCTACCTGATTACTATTAACACCATGGCTTTGTTTTGCATTACTGCCTTTTCAGCCTTCTTGCAGTCTGTTTTTATTTTGCGATTTTCTAGCTAAGTGTTTCACTGACTGTAATCGATGGACACTTTCTTATGCAGTGCAGTCAGTCACACCCCTTCTTTGACATCACTTCAATCACGTAACGAATACACTAATGGTATTTACGCTATTTATATGCACCTTATTAATACATCCATACTTTTATTGTCAATAGTTTATCAAGACAATGGCCACATATATAAACAAAATCAGAATAACATTGTAGAATAAAATTAGATTATCGCCCAAGAGAGGTTCATACCATTTTTGTTTCTGCCTTGGGGCCCAGTGTATTATTACTTTCTTTGCACAGTCAAATAAAATCATGTAATGCTTTACAATATATTACCCTAATAGATGTATACTAATAATATGTTGTTTCTAACAAGGGTCTGTTTGTATGATCTATGTTAATGTACATTTATTATATATCTAACTAACTTTTGTCCAATTGACTCCACCATTTGTATATTGGTATGCCCCATTAGGGGTGTGTGATTTTCTGATCATTGATTGGTTCTTAGTTATTTTAAATATGGCAGCTTAGAGAATGTTTGTATAGCCTGATGAAACAGTGTGTTACACTGAGAAACGCGTTGCTGTTGTTTTTACTATTATTAAACTTTTTAATTTTTTTTTAAAATTCTCTATTCGCTGCCGATCACCTTTCTTCCCTTTTGGGCTGTGTTTTGATATATACATTTGGCTCCTTACAAACACCTTTTTGGACTGCCTGCTGGATTTTTGGTGTACTGATCCATATCTTGGGTATCCCTGGACTCTCCCTGGCGAGATGAGGACCTCCATCTGTGGAATCTACCTATTGGGGTCTACCGGACGACGTGTGGTTCCGGATCGCGATTACTGCACTTTGATGTGCGCTACAACTTGTGAGTAGGATTCCTCTGTTCATATTGTTGTTTTGCTCTTATCACATTTGATCTGCACCATGTGGCGCCCTCTATCTATTTTCTTCTAGATTTTCCATCTGTGTTCCTGGCATAACACTCTGGAGGAGCAGCCTACTTCATTTGGGAATTTTGCCCATCACATATATCCTTTTGGGCATTAATATCCGGACTTTGCTGGACTTGTTAAACCTAATACATTTACTGGACTATTATAGTTCATACATTATCACTCCATTGTGATTTTGAATTGGTTTTTATAAGCTGAATTTTGTCTCTATTTGTCAGGAGTAAGGATCTCCATTTGTTACTAAGTATTTTTTGTTTTATATAATTTCTATATAGTAACTCATTATCCACAGTATCTACTGCAAATATCTCTCTTAATTGTATCATATCTCATTTGCCCTAGGCGCCTCTTAGTAGTACTCTGGTGACGCTAGTGTCTCCAGTTGTACTAATTGTTAGCTAATAAAAAGTATTAAAAAATTATTGCATAAAAAAGTTGTAAGGGTGAAACATTCGCAATAAAAAAATAAATATCACAATACAGTGGTTCTCATACAAAAGTGAATAAAATAATAAAAATAAAAGTAGTGAATAGTGAACCAATATTACTATACAAACCAAAACTAAATTGGCAAAATCAGTGCAAGAATTATCTGATGAAAATAGCACACTCTTTAGCAGTTTTATATGGGAAGTGCTCCAGTGAAGACTCCTCAAAAGAGAAAAGATAGCAGGACTATAGTATGAAACTGTTAAAACTTGCTTAATTCAATACACACATTTGTCAAAATACTCACATATTCTAGAGCTTTAAAGGGACAGTAAACCTTAAAAATAATGTTATATAATTCTGCACATAGTGCAGAATTATATAACATTATAGTAGCCAAACATTAAAAAAACATAATTGTACCCTATTAATTTAAAAAAATAAACGCTGTTTCACAGACCCGCTCTCTGCTGAGCGGGTCTGTTATATTTAGTCAGCGCATCGGGCCAGCTGTATAGTCACAGCCCAGCCCGACAGCGCCATAAGACTAAGTGCAGCTCGCTCCTGTCACAGGAGCGAGCTGCACTTAGTCTTATGGCGCTGTCGGGCCGGGCTGTGACTATACAGCTGGCCCGATGCACTGACTAAATATAACAGACCCACTCAGCAGAGAGCAGAGAGTGGGTCTGTGAAACAGCGTTTGTTTTTTTAAATTAATAGGGTACAATTATGTTTTTTAATGTTTGGCTACTATAATGTTATATAATTTGTAGTTATAGAACACGGTTGGTTAAACACAGTGGGCTAGATTACAAGTGGCACAGTATTTCCCCCCCCCCCCGCGATGATATATATTCATCATTAAACATGTATATGTCTGTATCTCATTTTTAAAGCCATACGACAGCTTTTTTTTTCTAACTTCTGAGATCTCATATATTTGAGCCTTTATAACTTTTCAATGCAATATTTTTTGTGAATAATTTTAATTAGATGGTGTTATTATGAGTATAACTGTACTTTGTAATGTATTTGTGATTTTTTTTGTGCAACTTTTTAATTTTGGAAAACAGTTAACCACAGCTCTGAGATTGCGATAAGGATTTTCACGTAAATCAAGATCGCACTAGCGATATTGTGTTTTCGCTCTACTTGTAATATCAGCGCAATTAAATATGTTTGCGCAAAACCATTTGCACCACACTTGTAATCTAGCACAGTGTTTGGCTAGTGCCGTAATTTAAATCTCATCCTTCCTGGTAATCAGCCATCTACTTCTTCCTTTACTCCAACATATGTTTCGCTACTGCCCTGTAGCTTTTTCAAGGAGATTTTGCTACATGTCTAAAGATGGATATGTATGTAAAGATAAATGTCTATAAATGTGCACATATGTATTTATGTATATATGTGTATATGTGTATGTACAGACAAATATACATATATATATACATATATAGGCGCCTATCTATCAAGATCGAGCTTGAAGTCCCGTGATTTTGCTCGCCAGAAATACCATTTATGAAGCAGTGGTCTAAAGACCACTGCTCCATAACCTGTCCGCCTACACTGAGGAGGCGGACAGACATTGCCACAATTCAACCCCATTGAATACGATCGGGTTGATTGACCCCCCCTGCTAGCAGTCGATTGGCCGAGAATCTGCAGGGGGCAACGTTGCACCAGCAGTTTAAGAGCTGCTGGTGCAATGCTTAATGCGGAGAGCGTATTGTCCGACAGGCCTTTCATAAATTGGCCCCATAAACACATAAATAAGCATAAGCTATATCACTTATGCCTCTTTCAGGGCATCCTATTTCTTTGCCAGATTTTTTAAGATAGGATTTTTTGAAAATATAATTTTTTTGAGAATAGATTTTATGCAAAAGAGCTATGATTACTTTAGGGTACTACCTGACAAATGCCCTTCTCAGGACAATTGTTTTAGGATATGTTTTTTAAAGCTTGTTGTTGTTTTTATTTTACCTATTTTAGTATAGGGATTTTTTTATGTAAAAGAGCTAATTATTTAAATTAGGGCACTGCCTGACAAATGTCTCTTTTCAGGGCAATTTTTAGAGTAGATTTTAGTCTTCATTTTAGGGGTGGATTTTTTAAGGGGACTATAGTTTTTGGATAGGTCTTGTTTTTTTATTTTTAGTAATGTATTTTTTCTTTTTAGTAAAAAAATAACATTGTAATGCTAATTTTTATTTTATTTTGGGGGTTAGCTGCTATGGGATATTAGGTTAGGGGTTAATGCGATTAGGGATTGTGGCAGTTATTTTGTTAATAGTGTTGGGGTTTATTGCACTGGGGGCAATGACTGTTTAGGGGTTAACAGGTAAGGGGATTAATAGCAATGGGGTTTATGGAAGATAATGGGTTAATAGTGTAGCAGGGTTAGGTTGTGCTGGGGGTGAGGGCATGTAAGGGATTAATAGTTTAAAGGAGCATTATATGTGTATATAGGGTCAGATTATGAGTGGCGTGCAAAAGTTTGCGTGGGTTTTTGCAATCGTTTGTGTGCAAGTTAAATTGCACTGATATTACAAGTTGAAAGTGAATGTGATGGCTTGAGCGCAAGTGAATGATCGGCGGGTTAACGCGTCCTCAGGGCTGTGGTTAACTGTTTTGAAAACAAAATAGTTTCACAAAACACATCAAAAATACATGCAAAAGTACAGTTACACTCATAATAACACCATCTTATAAAAATTATTTCTAAAAACTATTGCAATCAAAAGTTGTAAGGGCTCAAAGATATTATGTTTCAGGTTTTAGGTTTTAGGAAAAAAAGGCAGGCAAAGGGCTTTAACATTGAGATACATACATATATATACGTCTCTAAAGATAAAGATATGTATGTAAATAAAAATGCCTATACATGTCTACATTTGTAATTATGTATTTATATGGGTATATATTTACAGATGTATATAGACACATAAATACATATGTATACATAATATATAAGTGCTTTGGAGCCCTTTGCAGTTAAGTACATGAAAACATGTAAAATAATATTTATGCAATATTCATGTTTAATTAAGTGCTATACTGTGTATTTACTGTAAATATTTGACATTTCAATGATCTGCACATAGCAGAATATGTTGATAAAACGAGAGAGGTGCTGCTTGTGTATAAATAAGGTTGTAAATCTTGATAAGACACAAGTTTGTACAGGGTACTCACATTTGTGAAAGGTACCCCAGTCAGATGTTATTTGGTATACACTACAATGACGCATTGTCCACTGTAGCCCCACCCCCGGACGGATCTTACCCATTCAGATGGATTTCCGTCATAGAGGCAGAGCTATAAGCGATTTGCAAACAGTGAGTTTTAGACTTTGAGTAGCGATTATCTCATTCATCTTGAATGGCTACTTTGTTGTATATTTATCTTTTATGGTAAGTATAGATCTCTATAATTATTATCATAATTTTTTATGCGACTAAGTTAACCATGCACAATTTGTTCACGGTTTTGTACCATATGGCTTGTATGGCGTATTAACATTAATCCAATGATACTTTGGCATTATTGAGGAAACTATTCCACTATTGGTTATATATCGATATATCTTTTTAGGGCTTATCTATTGTTTAATTTTTGCACACATATATATTATGGTTCAGTATCTGACACAGGTGAGATAAAGGGTACTGGTTGGCTTGTAAGCCTTTTGAAGGGGCGGGCCCATTACCAATAGGTAGCATTGGCTTATTTAAAGGTAAGGTTTTAGCAAGTATAACATGGCTGATGAAACGGTTTTTATGCAAAGAAACGCATTGCATTGTTTCTAAAATCAGATGCTTAGATTAGTTTACAGAAATAATGTTTTTACTCTATGTTTTATCATTTTAATAAATGTATTTGACATTTTAACACTCAGTGCACTGTTGTAATACCTGAGCCTTCGCTATCTTGAGTCTTATGACCTGAGCCCAACACTGAGGATGGATTCTGTGTTCTTGAATTGCCGGAGTTAAGCTAACTGGATTTCTGTTAAAGATCCAGCCTGCAACATTCAGCACATTGGGTTGCCTTTCACAAATGTGAATACCCTGTACAAACTTGTGTCTTATCAAGATTTACAACCTTATTGATACACACATGCAGCGCCTCTCTCGTTTTATCATTAATTTCTAGCGTCATCCCATTGTCTTTGAGAGAAGAGAGTTGAGCCATCTTTGTGTTTATCAGAAGACTGCCTTATCTAACACCCCTGGGTCTTTTATCTATTTAAAAGACTTTGACCTGGGGATATAAGTATATTAATATATCACATTTGATATTTGTTAAACAATTATTACACTCTTGTTTTTGAGATGTGGAAATACCCCAGCTTTTCTTTGGTTTGTAATTAGCGCCTCCTATTGAATAGTATATGTGTGATCCGACCACAATATACTAGAAACAGATTGATCAGTATATCACATTACTACATAATGAAGGCTTTATTGACAAGGGTACCCGCGATTTTTTGAACACTGACTATCCTTGGATGCCGGTGTTCTATATGCTACCTACAATCCACAAGAGATTGGACAAACCGCTGGGTAGACCTATAGTTTTGGCTATAGTTTCTTTACAACAGCCCTTGGCAATCTTTGTGGATTCCTTCCTTCAACCGTTGGTCGAACATATTCCATCCTACCTCAAAGATTCTTCTACATTATTGACTACACTGAGTGAGTGGGGATCAGTGGATGAGAATGTTTTACTTGTGACAATAGATGTCACAAGTCTTTACACCGGGATCTCACACATAGAGGGCCTAAGGACAGTTGAGTTTCATTTATCCAGAACTCCCTACATAGGGCCTCCACCTGAAGCTATACTCCACCTATTGGATAATTGTCTGACCACAAACTACTTTAGGTTCAAGCAAATGTTCTATTTGCAACTTACCGGAACAGCGATGGGGTCAAATGTGGCCCCATTGTACGCCAATTTATCGATGGCGTGGTTTGAGGAATTTGGAACCAAACTTTTCAGACATGAGAAAATTCTTTTTTTGAGAAGATATATTGACGACCTGCTTCTATTCTGGTCAGGGTCACAGATGGATTTGGACGAATGGTTTGAACAGCTCAATATGGCTAATCCAGCCTTGCAATTCAAAATCCATTATGACAAGATGCAAGTGGATTTTTTTGGATGTCCGTCTGTACAAATAACATGACAGGATACAATCTACCCTGTTCTGGAAGAGCACAGACAGGAACTCGTTGTTACATTTTATGAGTTGCCATCCACCTGTGACTAAAAGATCACTGCTGAAATCACAATAATTGCGGGTCGCAAGGAACAATACAGAGGAGGAGAATAAAACACAACAACTTGAGGAGATGTCATTAAGGTTCCGTATGAGGGAATATCCCAAGGACCTGATTTCTGCACAGAGATCTACCTTAGATCTGACTGTTATACCTCAAAAGGAAAAGACTGATCAGCGCATGACTTTTGTCACTACAATCACGGGTGACAAAAATGCCATTTCAGGGGTATTCCAAAAACATTGGAACATTGTAAAGTCTGATAAATCCCTTACATTTACCCAAATGTCAGCACCAAGATTGGGGTTCCGTAGATCTAGATCTCTGAGAGACTTTCTTATTAAAACGGACCCTACTGATTGCTATCGACAAACGACTTGGCTTGATAACAAAAAAACAGGAGTCTTTCGCTGTCTGGGCTGCGTGACCTGTAATGGGTTGATCACGGGGCCATCCTTTACGCACCTGCACAGATGACAGGTGTATAAACATAAGTACCGCCTTACATGTACCACGACCTACATTGTGTACCTGTTACACTGCACTTGTGGTCTGTACTATGTGGGCAAGACTTCTGATAACCTCAGAATGCGGATGGCGAATCATCGCTCTGCCATCTGGACCTCTTTGAAACAGGGGGGATCTGAACAGCCGGTAGCACAACATTTTGTGGACTGCCAACACAAGGTTGCTGATCTAAAATATACCATCATAGATCATGTTCCCCCTTTAACTAGAGGGGGTGATCGCAACAGGATACTACTCCAAAGAGAGGCATGATGGATCTACAAGTTGGAAATGGTTACACCTAAGGGACTTAATGCATTCCTTGATTGGCAGGTGTTTTTATAGATTCATCATTGTACTTTGTTGAGAGCCACAATCCATTTAATAGATGCCTCTAGCTGTCTTTTTACACAATGCCTTTCCCCTGTGATTTTATGTCATGGTAATATTACTGCTATAGTCTTTGTCCTATCTTTTTAAGTTTCTCACAGATAGGGACTTTCTCTTGTGGCTTTTACTGGTTTCACTGTTCTTTGCCAATCTATACCCAGTATGTTACCTTGTGTATATATATCTTTTGGGTTACCCCAAGGTTCAGTGAATCCTTTTCTGTGTATAGTCTAGTGCTGTTTACCTCACTCTACGTTGTTGTGTTTGACACCTTGACCCCCAGACTGTTTACAATACAGTCTTGATAAAGGCGCTTTGTTGCAGCGCTGAAACGCGTAGAAATTTTACATCGAGTGTGGATACCATTGGCTGTAGTGAAGAACTACAGAAGAAACACTCCCCCCACGATCCGGCTACCCGATTGGTCCTCCGTGCACCACGTGAGACGGACATCACACTCACCTGGGTAGGAAGTAGTTGCCGAGGAAATTCAAACGGCTGCACGCCGACGGGAGAAAAACATACCTCCGTTCATCACACAGAGGCAACCTTCCCATAACCCACCTAATCATGAGAAGGTAAAACACCATGGAGGTAAGGGATATCGGAGGTCCGGTAAGGGGGAGTACAATTGCAGTACAATTTTAAACTGATAATACTTGGGATTTTAAAACCGACAATTCTTGGGATTTTAACAGCTATATAACATCTTGGATTTAACAAATAAGATTTGTGGCCACAACTTATGAACATTTTCACACATTCCGCCACAGATAGATATCTAATATCCGGACTTTTTACATTGCTCTAAATTGTATGCTGAATTTATATACTAGATGTTGCCACATTTTTATATATGCGAATAACATTTTTATATATGCGAATAACTTTGTTTGTGTTTAGTACCACGGCATATCATTGTTTTACATTGCAATCTACATTGTCTATTTTATAGTAAAATACAATTTATATAAGAAGTTTGTCAATCCATTCTTTCCATATTTTTTACATATATGTCTTATCCAGATATTATAATCTGTAATAGCAAGTCAGTATATTAACAGGAGGTACACCTCATTCCTATCATATATAGTGTATATAGGAGGTTATAACGCACTCCATTGACACTGCCTACAATCCACTATGTTCGCACACCTGTGTTTTTCACAAGGAATTTTGCCTCACAACTTTAGAACACATTTTCTCCAATATATTTCTATTGGTACAAAATTGCATTGCACAAACTACTCTATTACCGCCACTATTTTGAAATGAAAACTAGAAGATCTTTACCAGACATTCACACATTTAAATACAAAGATATTATTGAATATCGACATATATATAAATACATGCATATGCACATTTCTAATTGACTCTTCACAAATAAGTCCAACTCACAGCTCTCTCTTGAGCGCTCCCCACCCCCACCTATTTTTTTCTTGCACATATATCTGATATTGGGAGTATATCAGACTTGGGGAAGCAAGTTGAGTCTGATCTAGCACCACCTCACACACCTCCAACACTATATATATATAATTTGGGTTACCCCAAGCTTCAGTGAATCCTTTTCTGTGTATAGTCTAGTGCTGTTTACCTCACTCTACGTTGTTGTGTTTGACACCTTGACCCCCAGAATGTTTTTACTGCCTAAGAATGATCTTTATCTTAATTTCAGGTCGCGGTCTCATACATACTAACGTGTTGCAGTTTGGCTATTATTTTTCTATCCTAACTGTTTCTGTGCTCTTTTTTTGGGTACCATGACTGGCTCCTCTGCTCTATCTAAGCTATTGTTGTCGGTTGCTTGGGACGATTGGGCACATACCTATTAGGCTCCATACATATATTTTGGTTGCCTCCGTCTGAGGCTGTTACCTGACTGGGTCCCACATAGCGGCTTTCAGCTGTAGTCTTTCCGATACCTCACTTTCGTTGCTGTGTGTCACACCTTGATCACCGGATTAGTCGTATACTATCAGGGTGATTTTCGCCCAGGGTGACAGATCGCAGCTAGGATTATTATTTTTTCTGAATACTTTTCTGAATATTTTTTAGAACATTTATATACAGGTGTTCTCTGTACCGATAAGGATATAAATTGTTTTTCTGATGGATGTTTTGTGTTGTTTTCCACTGTTCGCCACCGGTCTTTCATGATTGTGGGACCACGATTGGCCAGGTAGTATGACCAATAGTGGCTTTTGTTGTCGATTTCCATGGTTACATGACATGACTAGGTTGTATTACTGTCCAGCTGATATATATTCTTACTGTCTCTGCTTAGGTCTTGTTCTTTAGGGTGCTAAATATCCGCATTAGATATGTTAAGTTTATTATGCTTATAATTGTTTACATGTCACTTGGGGTTTTTACACCACTCCGTTATGTTGACACGGCTGACCGTTCCCCTTAGGGGGCGTGTCTTACGTGTAGAGTTTGACGGTTTGATGCAGTGGGTATAAAGTCACGGTGGTGGTAAGTGTAACTGTTGATTCTTTGTAGACATGTGCACGGCTAAAAAATTCGGTTCGTTTTCGGTTCGGATCGATTCTGACATTTCGAATTTCGGTTCGGATCGAATCGGATTCGGCAAAATCTGAATGAATTAGTTTCGGATTTATTCGGATTCTAATAAATTCATTTCGGATTTATTCGGATCCGAATAAATTCGTTTCGGATTTATTCGGATTCGGCTGAATTCGGTTCTATTCGGTTCCGAAATTTGGTATGTTTTAGTACACTAACACCCATTTAGTACACTAAGTCACTAACACCCATAAACTACCTATGAACCACTAAACCGAGGCCCCCCCACATCGCAAACCCTATAATAGCATTATTTAACCCCTAATCTGCCGATCGGATATCACCGCAACCTACATTATAACTATTAACCCCTAATCTGCTGTCCCTAACACCGCCAACCACTACATTATAGTTATTAACCCCTAATCTGCCCCCCCAACGTCGCCGCAATCTAACTACAAGTATTAACCCCTAATCTGCCGACCCGATATCGCCGCCGCCTACATTATAGCTATTAACCCCTAATCTGCTGTCCCTAACACCGCCAACCACTACATTATAGTTATTAACCCCTAATCTGCCCCTCCCAACGTCGCCGCAATCTAACTACAAGTATTTACCACTAATCTGCCGACCCAATATCGCCGCCACCTACATTATAGTTATTAACCCCTAATCTGCCCCCCCAACGTCGCCGCAATCTAACTACAAGTATTAAACCCTAATCTGCCGACCTGATATCGCCGCAACCTAAAATTATAGCTATTAACCCCTAATCTGCTGTCCCTAACATCGCCGACCCCTACATTATAGTTATTAACCCCTAATCTGCCCCCCCAACGTCGCCGCAATCTAACTACAAGTATTTACCACTAATCTGCCGACCCAATATCTCCGCCACCTACATTATAGTTATTAACCCCTAATCTGCCCCCCCAACGTCGCCGCAATCTAACTACAAGTATTAAACCCTAATCTGCCGACCTGATATCGCCGCAACCTAAAATTATAGCTATTAACCCCTAATCTGCTGTCCCTAACATCGCCGACCCCTACATTATAGTTATTAACCCCTAATCTGCCCCCCCCAAAGTCGCCGCAATCTAACTACAAGTATTAACCCCTAATCTGCCGACCGCAAATCGCCGCCACTATAATAAATGTATTAACCCCTAAACCGCCGCACTCCCGCCTCGCAAACACTATAATACATTTTATTAACCCCTAATCTGCCCTCCCTAACATCGCCGCCACCTACCTACAATTATTAACCCCTAATCTCCCGCCCCCAACGTCGCCGCTACTATAATATGGTTATTAACCCCTAAACCTAAGTCTAACCCTAACACTAACACCCCCTAACTTAAATATAATTTAAATAAAACAAAATAAATTTACTATAGTTAAATAAATTAATCCTATTTAAAACTAAATACTTACCTGTAAAATAAACCCTAATATAGCTGCAATATAACTAATAATTACATTGTAGCTATTTTAGCATTTATATTTATTTTACAGGCAACTTTGTATTTAGTTTAACTAGGTACAATAGTTATTAAATAGTTATTAACTATTTAATAACTACCTAGCTAAAATAAATACAAATTCCGATCAGCCAATAAAATGTGAGTTCAATCAGCCAATCGGATTGAACTTGAATCTGATTGGCTGATTGAATCAGCCAATCAGATTTTCCTACCTTAATTCCGATTGGCTGATAGAATCCTATCAGCCAATCGGAATTCAAGGGACGCCATCTTGGATGACGTCACTTAAAGGTACAGTCATTTAGTCGTCAGATCAAGAAAGAAGAGGATGCTCCACGTCGGATGTCTTCAGGATGCTGCCGCTCCGCTCCGCATGGATGAACAGAGAAGATGCCGCCTGGATCAAGACTTCTGATGGATGGAAGACCTCTTCTTCTGGCCCCGCTTGGATGAAGACTTCTGCCGGTCTGGATGTCCTCTTCTGCCCCATCGGATGAAGACTTCGGCCCGGCTGGGTGAACACGACTCAAGGTAGGGAGATCTTCAGGGGGGTAGTGTTAGGTTTATTTAAGGGGGGTTTGGGTTAGAGTAGGGGTATGTGGGTGGTGGGTTGTAATGTGGGGGGGGGGATTGTGGGTTTTTTTACAGGCAAAAGAGCTGTTTTCTTTGGTGCATGCCCCCGCAAAAGGCCCTTTTAAGGGCTGGTAAGGTAATAGAGCTGTTAACTTTTGTAATTTAGTATAGGGTAGGGCATTTTTTTATTTTGGGGGGCTTTGTTATTTTATTAGGGGGCTTAGATTAGGTGTAATTAGTTTAAAATTCTTGTAATATTTTTTTATTTTTTGTAATTTAGTGGGGGGGGTTGTACTTTAGTTTAGTTTATTTAATTGTATTTAATGGTAGGTACTTGTAGTTAATTTATTTAATGATAGTGTAGTGTTAGGTTTAATTGTAACTTAGGTTAGGATTTATTTTACAGGTAATTTTGCAATTATTTTTACTAGGTAGCTATTAATTAGTCAATAACTATTTAATAGCTATTGTACCTAGTTAAAATAAATACAAAGTTGCCTGTAAAATAAATATAAATGCTAAAATAGCTACAATGTAACTATAAGTTATATTGCAGCTATATTAGGGTTTATTTTACAGGTAAGTATTTAGTTTTAAATAGGATTAATTTATTTAACTATAGTAAATTTATTTTGTTTTATTTAAATTATATTTAAGTTAGGGGGTGTTAGTGTTAGGGTTAGACTTAGGTTTAGGGGTTAATAACCATATTATAGTAGCGGCGACGTTGGGGGCGGGAGATTAGGGGTTAATAATTGTAGGTAGGTGGCGGCGATGTTAGGGAGGGCAGATTAGGGGTTAATAAAATGTATTATAGTGTTTGCGAGGCGGGAGTGCGGTGGTTTAGGGGTTAATACATTTATTATAGTGCCGGCGATTTGCGGTCGGCAGATTAGGGGTTAATACTTGTAGTTAGATTGCGGCGACGTTGGGGGGGAGGCAGATTAGGGGTTAATAACTATAATGTAGGGGTCGGCGATGCTAGGTACAGCAGATTAGGGGTTAATAGCTATAATTTTAGGTTGCGGCGATATCAGGTCGGCAGATTAGGGGTTAATACTTGTAGTTAGATTGCGGCGACGTTGGGGGGGCAGATTAGGGGTAAATAACTATAATGTAGGGGTTGGCGATGTTAGGTACAGCAGATTAGGGGTTAATAGCTATAATGTAGGTGGCGGCGATATCGGGTCAGCAGATAAGGGGTTAATACTTGTAGTTAGATTGTGGCAACGTTGGGGGGGCAGATTAGGGGTTAATAACTATAATGTAGGGGTCGGCGATGTTAGGGACAGCAGATTAGGGGTTAATAGCTATAATGTAGGCGGCGGCGATATCGGGTCGGCAGATTAGGGGTTAATACTTGTAGTTAGATTGCAGCGACGTGGGGGGGCAGATTAGGGGTTAATAACTATAATGTAGGGGTCGGCGATGTTAGGGACAGCAGATTAGGGGTTCATAGCTATAATGTAGGTGGCTGCGATATTCGGTCGGCAGATTAGGGGTTAATAAAATAATGCAGGTGCCAGCGATAGCGGGGGCAGCAGATTAGGGGTTAATAAGTGTCAGATTAGGGGTGTTTATATACTCGGGGTACATGTTAGGGTGTTAGGTGCAGACTTTGTGTTTCCCCAGAGGAAACAATGGGCCTGCGGTGTTAGGTTTTTTTTCAGACGAAACTGCCCCATTGTTTCCTATGGGGAATGCCGAATTTTACCGAGCTAATTTGGATTTATTTGGAGATACGGCAGCTATTTCGGATTCATTCGGTAGATTCGGAAGTATTTTAATTAGGAAATCCGAATCGATCCGAATCTCCGAATTTACAGAATTTTCCGAATTTCCGAATAAATCCGAAACGAACCGCACATGTCTAATACTTTGTTTGTCTGAGGACGAGCTTGTTAAGCTCGAAAACGTTCACAAATTAAAGGTGGATGCTTGTACAAGTCCTTTGGAGTGTGCTTTATTCTGCAGGATTATATATATATATATATATATATATATATATATATATATATATATATATATATATATCTGTATATTTATATATATCTATACCTACTGTAAATATAATCATATATAGCAAAATACCATCAAATATATAGATATAAATATGTATTTATGAAAAAAATATTGTCACGTGAGAATATGCGCTCGGGTTTGTGTGCGATTAGGTTTTAATCTTTTTTTAAACTTTTTTTGCTATTGACTTTAATGGGGACTTTACTTTCAACTCATAATACCAGCGCAACTCTATGGGCACAAACAAATAACTTTTAGCACAATAAGCACTCTAGCCAAAGTGCTAAATAGCGTGCCACTCATAATCTGGCCCATAATATTTGATATATGCATTTTGTAATATAATGCATATTATTGTAATTATTGTATTTTTAAAAAAGCTGGGGGGGTTGCGGGTTCTTTATTTTTTACAAAACAAAACAATATTTATTATTAGTTATATACATTTGTTACAAAAGATAGTAGCCGCAACTTTGAATTTTTAACATATGTGCATTTGTTTAACTTGGCAATGTTAAACATTATGCTGTTATGTAAATTTACAAAGTTGCGGCTACTGTCTTTATAACATTTATAAAATGAAAAAAATATTTAATTTTTGCTTAAAAAAAATATGCAAAAAAAAAACAGCTGTTTAAACCAAAACAATAGTTACAAAGTTACAATAATATACATTATACCAGAAAATGCATGTTCATGAAGCATTGTATATACAAGTATCAACATAGCTGCTATACATTTAATAAGGAGGGGTTCTTGTCTTTATTTGCAAGGCAGATTGCAGACATGAAGTAGACGTAGGAGGTCGGAGAGAAGTAGCTGGGCGTTCCAGGGGAGTAAACTACATATATAAGTGCATTGGAGCCCTTTGCAGTTAAGTATATTTCTGCAATATAATTATATTTAATAAAGTGTTATACTGTGTATTTACTGTAATTATTTTACATTCCAATTTCTGCATATAGCATGTTTTTAAATAGATATTCCTATATATATACTATATACTATATATATATATATATATATATATATATATATATACCTATATATAATATTTTTTATATATATATATATATATATATATATATATGTAGAAAAAAGACCCGCTTGCAAGTCCCCGAAACTTCACACATTAAAGAATTGTGTCACTGTATTTGAAGTCCAGTAAGTGCTGGTCTTTTTTCTACACATATTTATCTTCATTAGACTGAACCCTGGCTGTTGTCCTGTGAAGTAAGAGTGTGGGCCCTTTTGGACTTCGATATGTATATATATATATAGGTATAAATTTATATTTGAGCAAAAATAATCAGATATATATATTTAAATATAACATATTATGATATTCTGCTATGCGCAGAACATTGTATATTTTTTTTTATTTTTTTCTGCTTCATTGAAGTCTATGGGGAATGTGATTTTGTGATTGCGACTTCTCAATATCTATTTGTTACCATGACTTTGTGACTTTGTGAATGCGAGAGCACAAACTTTTTACTTTTAACTCATAATATGAGCGCAAATCTTCGAGTGCAAAAAATTACTTTTAGTAGTTTTAACGCTAAAAAAAGCACAAACTGCCACTCCACTTGCAATCTAGCCCTATATGTCCCTATAAAGTGCAGGTAATTGTTGTAAAAATGGTTACCTAATCTGAATGACCTTGGTTTGAGAATGGAACTGTCATTTTAAATAAAAGGTCACTTGTATGTCTGGGATGCTGGCCACCTACCCTGTTGAACAGACAACATTTTCTGTGAAGGGGGATAAGAGAAATTACAAAGTCTCTATCTCCCACTCTTTCACATAGAGGGGCATGGTACCTTTTGAGTGCTGTTGGCTATAAAAGGACCTAAGATGTGGCCCTTTCTTTAAATTATGGGTCACATGAAAAGCTGAATATCAAGTGATCATTATGATAATAGTGATCATTGATAGAACCATATGCACATAAAACCCAAATCATTGAGGGTAGCCCCTTTTTCCCAGCACACAATACACAGAGAGACATGAGGCCCAGCTATCAGATAATTGTTATTACTAATGAGAAATACATCAGAATTGTTCCATAATAATTTTCTTGTGGGTGGTAGACAGCTCTAAATAACTATCATAGCCCACCTCACCAGAGAAATTAATCAGAACCCCACCACTTTTAATGGCTGATGTCTACCATCCAAAAAGAACATAATGAGGCCCATTTATCAAGCTCCAAATTGAGCTTGAGGGCCCGTGTTTCTGGCGAGCCTGCAGGCTCACCAGAAACAGCAGTTATGAAGCAGCGGTCAGAGATCGCCACAATTCAACCCGATCGAGTACGATCAGGTTGATTGACACCCCCCTGCTGGTGAATCTGCAGGGGGCGGTGTTGCACCAGCAGCTCACAAGAGCTGCTGGTGCAATGCTGAATACGGAGAGCATATTGTTCTCCGCATTCAGCGAGGTCTGTAGGACCTGATCCGACAGACCTTTGATACATAGGCCTCTTAATGTTAATTTAGTGTCATTGGTCATAACAATCACCTGACAGTATTTCATGGCTTTATTCAATTTCATTATTTTTTAATATGGTTATTTTAGATACAATATTTTTTGGGGGGCATTTTTCAGTTTCCTATGCTAAACATGTTTGGGCAAGTGTAGGCAAAATCAAAATGAGATAAGGCTATACAGGTAGCCCTCAGTTTACGCCAGGGTTAGGTTCCAGAAGGAATGGTTGTAAATCGAAATCGTTGTAAATTGAAACCCAGTTTATAATGTAAGTCAATGGGAAGTGAGGGAGTTAGGTTCCAGGCCCCTCTCAAAATTGTTATAAGTAACACCTAATACATTATTTTTAAAGCTTTGAAATGAAGACTTTAAATGCTAAACAGCATTATAAACCTAATAAAATAATCACACAACACAGAATATATAAGTAAACTAAGTTAAATTAACAAAAACATTTGCTAAACAGCATTATAAACCTAATAAAATAATCACACAACACAGACTTCACTTGCATTTTTCTGCAAACAGTTCTTTCTATGCATTCCAATCTGGACTGATTTATAGACAGGAAGATCTTGTTCCTTTGAAATCTGCTCGATAGCTCAGGTCTGGTTAAACTGATTAATTTCAGCTTGCTTGGCTTTGCTGCAACACAAGCGGACAGCTCCACCTACTGGCTATTTTAATAAATGCACTGCTTCTCAATGCTTTTCAATAGCAGTCACATGACTGGAAAAAAAGGTTGTTATTCTGAAACTGTGTAAATTGAACCGTTGTAAAACGAGGGCCACCTGTATATTTTTTGTTTCAAATACTAAATTTTATTTTTATTGAGTTCCATAAAGTTCCAGATCTTGCTAAAGGACAAAAATTTATTCATTTTTATTAGAAAACTTAGATATAATATCCCAAATTCAGATATTTTTAGGTGAAGAAATGCTAAGGATTCTATGTATTAAACAGTAAAGGCTGACACAGAGCCTTTGCAGAGTAGGCTCGCTCCTTCAAGTCTGCTTTCTACAATTTAAGAAGCAGGTATTCTGATTGTTGTGTTGTACCATCTCTGCCACCTCTGAGTTGGCAGAAAGACATAACCCAGAACATGTTTGTTTGTGGTGATTGACAGTGAGTGGTGCTGCAAAAAAATGTGCACATACGAGCAGCAGATGTACAGAGTCCTCTACATGTTCTCTACAAAGCCAGGCGGACAGGTTTCCAAGTCAGGAACATCGTCTGTCCGCAGCATAATACAGGGGACAGTATATGTGAAACCATAAAGTCTATGGGCCCAATTCCGCATGAGCCTTCTCTGAGGCTGGGGACATCAATCTGCTTGATCACATGCTTAATTACTCTCTTACCATAGATACTACAGAAAGTGACACCGAAAAGTCACTTTTTCAATTTCCATATAGCACCTCTTTTTTATTTCTGCAAACTAAAACCTAGATCACAAGTGAACCACAAAAATATTAGCTCTATGGTGCCTTAATATCACTCAAGCTCAATCAAAAACTCTTCTATTTTTTAGTTATACTTTAACGTTATAGTTTATCATTTGAGCAACATTCTCAGGTTAGCTACCATGTTGGATAAAGTGGGTGTATTAAATCCCTCACAATTGATTTCTTTAAGGGTAAAATAACATATTTAAACTATCACTTAAAGGGACACTTAAGTCAAAATAAACTTTTATGATTCCAATAGATCTCTGGTTTTAAAACCTGTCCTCAGGCATCCTGAACAGTCAATGTTTTCTGGATAACCTTGGATGAGAGCAGGTAAAATAACTATTGGCTAGATTACGAGTTGTGCATTAGGCTGAAAAAGCAGCGTTAACAGGTCCTAATGCTGCTTTTTAACTACCGCTGCAATTACGAGTCTTGCAGGTTTAGGGGCACCGCAAACTTTTTTGGCCTTACCGCAAAATGACTTACGTAAACTTCATAAAGTCTTTTTTCTATGGGACTTCCATAGAGCTGATATTACTAGTCTGTCCTGGGAGGCCAAAAAGTGAACGGTACACCCTCTACCTCCAAGATCCGTAACGCATTTAAAAGTCAGTAGTTAAGAGATTTATTGTACAACGTTGTAGCATAAAACTCATAACTAAAGTGCTAAAAAGTACACTAACACCCATAAACTACCTATTAACCCCTAAACCGAGGCCCTCCCGCATTGCAAAAACTAAAATACATTTTTTAACCCCTAATCTGCTGCTCTGGACATCGCCGCCACTATAATAAACATATTAACCCCTAAACCGCCACGCTCCCGCCTCGCAAACACTAGTTAAATATAATTAACCACTAATCTGCCGCCCCCAATGTCGCCGCAACCTACCTACACTTATTAACCCCTAATATGCCGCCCCCAACGTCGCCGCCACTATAATAAATATATTATCCACTAAACCGCCGCACTCCGCCTTGCAAACATTAGTTAAATATTATTAACCCCTAATCTGCCGTCCCTAATATCTCCGCCACCTACATACATTTATTAATCCCTAATCTGCCGCCCCTAACATCGCCGCCACTATACTAAATGTATTAACCCCTAAATCTAAGTCTAACCCTAACCCTAACACTCCCTAACTTAAATATAATTACAATAAATATAAATAAAAATTAATATTATTACCTAAATAATTCCTATTTAAAACTAAATACTTGCCTATAAAATAAACCCTAAGCTAGTTACAATATAACTAATAGTTACATTGTAGCTATCTTAGGGTTCATTTTTATTTTACAGGCAAGTTTGTAATTATTTTAACTAGGTAGAATAGTTATTAAATAGTTATTAACTATTTAATAACTACCTAGCTAAAATAAATACAAAAGTGCCTGTAAAATAAAACCTAACCTAAGCTACAATAACACCTAACACTTCACTATAATTAAATAAATTAACTAAATTAAAAAATACAATTAAATAAATTAAATTAATTTAGCTAAAGTACAACCCCCCCCCACTAAATTACAGAAAATAATAAACAAATTACAAGATATTTAAACTAATTACACCCAATCTAATAGCCTTATCAAAATAAAAAAGCCCCTCCAAAATAAAAAAAACCCTAGCCTAAACTAAACTACCAATAGCCAATTATAGGGCCTTTTGCGGGGCATTGCCCCAAAGAAATCAGCACTTTTACCTGTAAATTTTTTTTTACAAACAACCCCCCAACAGTTAAACCCACCACCCACACAACCAACCCCCCAAATAAAATACTATCTAAAAAAACCTAAGCTCCCCATTGCCCTGAAAAGGGCATTTGGATGGGCATTGCCCTTAAAAGGGCAGTTAGCTCTTTTGCGGCCCAAACCATAATCTAAAAAATAAATCCCACCCAATACACCCTTAAAAAAAACTAACACTAACCCCCTGAAGATCGATTTACTGTTCTGAAAAGCGGACATCCATCCTCAAGGAAGCGGCAGAAGTCTTCAGCCAACCGTACCAAAGTCCTCAACGAAGCCGGAAGAAGTCTTCATCCATGCCGAGCAAAGTGGTCCTCCAGACGGACAGAAGTCTTCATCCAGACGGCATCTTCTATCTTCATCCATCTGACGCAGAGCGGCTCCATCTTCAAGACATCCGACGTGGAGCATCCTCTTCAAACGAATTACGACCAGCTCATCGGTGACTTAAGCAGCGCTGGTATTGAAGTGCGGTATGGAGCTCAATATTGCTCAACGCTCACTTCTTGCCTTTTAACTCCGGGTTTGTAAAAACCTGTAATACCAGCGCTGCAGGTAAGTAAGCGGTGAGAGAAAACTGCTCGTTAGCACTGGATAGCCTCTAACGCAAAACTCGTAATCTAGCCGTATGTTTACTAATTATCTGATTGTTTCACCTGTGCTCTAGTTCAGATATCCTCAAAATGTGGCCTGTTAGGGAGGCCTGAGGACAGGTTTGTAAACCAGTGCGATAGGGCATGCAGTTTTAAGACACTTTCAAATGTACTTCCATTATCAAATTTTGCACATTCTTTTTATATGCACACTTTCTGGTGAACGAGATCCTACTGAGCATGTGCACAAGCTCCCAGGGTATACGTATACTAGTCTGTGATTGGCTGTTGTCTGTCACATAAAAAAAGGGGCCGGAAAATGTGAGAAAAAATAAATTTGTCAGAAAAAAAATCTACTGCTTATTTAAAATTCCGAGTAAGGGGACAATTTATTATTGTGTGGGCGGACATGGATAAATGCAGACAGCATATGCTGTTAGCATTTATCATTGCACAAGCATTTCTCGTTAAATGCTTGTGCATTACCGCCCCCTGCACATTTGTGGCCAATCGACCGCTAGCAGGGGGTGTCAATTAACCCAATGGTATCTGATCAGGCTGATTGCTGCCTCAGAGGTGGCCGACGAGTTAAGGAGTAGCGGAATTAGCATCATACGGTGCTTGATAAATTGGCCCCTAAGTACTATTGCATTGTCTTTTTATTAAGTATTTGTTAATTATATAATTCTGCTGTATTGAGTGGTCCTTTAAATGGGCATTAAACGCTAAATAAATGCTAGATAGAATGAAGCATTAAAAAAAAAGATTAGTTTGGGAAAAACATATAGATGTAGTTTAATTAGCTGTTAAAATAGTGACAAAATAAGTGTAAACTTTTAAGGCTGGATTTACAAGCAGCGTAAACTGAAGTTAAAGGGACACTGAACTCAATTTTTTTTTCTTTTGTCATTCAGATAGAGCATGCAATTTTATGCAGATTTCTAATTTACACCTATTATCAAATGTTCTTCATTCTCTTGGTATCTTTATTTGAAATGCAAGAATGTAAGGTTGTTCTTGCTGATTGGTGAATAAATTCATCCACCAATAAAAAAGTGCTGTTCAAATTACTGAACCAATATAAAAGCTTAGATGCTTTTTTAAATAAAGATAGCAAGAGAACAAAGAGAAATTTATAATAGGAAGAAATTAGAAAGTTGCTTAAAATTTCATGCTCTATCTGAATCACAAAAGAAAAAAAAATGGGTTCAGTGTCCCTTTAAGAAGCAGCAGTCATAATACCGCTGCTCCTTAACTTTGACTGCAGACTGCAATCCTCCCGATACAATACGATCGGGATGAATGACACCCTCTGCTAGCGGACGATTGTCCGCTAATGTGCAGGGGGCGGCATTGCACAAGCATTTGACCAGAAATGCTTGTGCACTGTTAAATGCTGACGCGTATGCTGTCGGCATTTAGCGAGGTCAAGCGGACATGATTCGATACAGCGAACCATATCCGCTTGCCCTTTATTAAATCTATCCCTTAGTGTCTAAAAAACAATGGGAGCTGCCCTGTTGTAACTTAGGTTAACCTCTCTGCTGTGGTCAATTAGGGACAGTTATAAATAGGTCACTAGAGTGTGCAGCCAATGGCTGTGTGGAATATAACAGTGTTCTGCACTTCCATGTCTAACAGTAACTGAAAAGCTCACAATTTCAAAATGTAATTACAGAAAAAGGCGACAAAATAAATAATGAAAGAATATTGCAGTTTTTTATATATACCATTTATCATTGTATGTTATCAACTTACCATCTCGGAGTGTTTAATGTCCTTTTAAGTACTAGGCCAATGGTAGGCTAAGCAGAGGGAGCACTAAGCTGATGGGGTGCAAATAGTGGAGTTTTTCATGTAGTTATGTGCTATACAATTAAGAATAATGGTTTACTTCCATAATTGCTACATTTTACAGCTCTATTTTGGATTGCGCTCGAGCCCAACACTTATCTCCCCAACTTGTAATATGATGTCAGTGAGTGAGCTAATAGTGCTCCATATACTATCCATTAACCCCTTAGTGACCAGAGCACTTTTCCATTTCTTAACCGTTTGGGACAAAGGCTATTTTTAACATTTCTGCAGTGTTTATGTTTAGCTGTATATTTCCTCTTACTCATTTACTGTACCCACACATATTATATACCGTTTTTCCCGCCATTAAATGGAATTTCTAAAGATACCATTATTTTCATCATATCTTATAATTTACTATTAAATAAATTATAAAATATGATGAATAAATTGAAAAAAACACCCTTTTCTAACTTTGACCCCCCAAATCTTTAAAACACCTCTACAACCACCAAAAAACAACCATGCTAAATAGTTTCTAAATTTTGTCCTGAGTTTAGAAATACCCAATGTTTACATGTTCTTTGCTTTTTTGCAAGTTATAGGGCAATAAGTACAAGTAGCACTTTGCTATTTCCAAACCATTTTTTTTTTTTTCAAAATTAGCGATAGTTACATTGTAACACTGATATCTCTCAGGAATCCCTGAATAACCCTTCACATGTAAATATTTTTTTTTAGTAGACAACCCAAAGTATTGACCTAGGCCCATTTTGGTATATTTCATGCCACCATTTCAAAGCCAAATGTGAGCAAATAAAAAAAATAGTTCACCTTTTCACAAACTTTAGGTTTCTCACTGACATTATTTACAAACAGCTTGTGCAATTATGGCACAAATAGTTGTAAATGCTTCTCTGGGATCCCCATTGTTTAGAAATAGCAGACATATATGGCTTTGGCATTACTTTTTGGTAATTAGAAGGCCGCTAAATGCCGCTGCGCACCACACTTGTACTATGCCCAGCATTTAAGGGGTTAATTAGGTAGCTTGTAGGGAGCTTGTAGGGTTAATTTAAGCTTTAGTGTAGTGTAGTAAACAACCCAAAGTATTGATCTAGGCCCATTTTGGTATATTTCATGCCACCATTTCACCGCCAAATGCAATCAAATAAAAAAAATTGTTCACTTTTTCACAAACTTTAGGTTTCTCACTGACATTATTTACAAACAGCTTGCGCAAGTATGGCACAAATGGTTGTAAATGCTTCTCTGGGATCCCCATTGTTTAGAAATAGCAGACATATATGGCTTTGGCATTACTTTTTGGTAATTAGAAGGCCGCTAAATGCTGCTGCGCACCACACTTGTATTATGCCCAGCATTTAAGGGGTTAATTAGGTAGCTTGTAGGAAGCTTGTAGGGTTAATTTTAGCTTTAGTGTAGTGTAGTAAACAACCCAAAGTATTGACCTAGGCCCATTTTGGTATATTTCATGCCACAATTTCACCGCCAAATACAATCAAATAAAAAAAAAAAATTACTAACTTTTTAACAATTTTAGGTTTCTTACTGAAATTATTTACAAACAGCTTGTACAGTTATAACACAAATGGTTGTAAATGCTTCTCTGGGATCCCCTTTGTTCAGAAATAGCAGACATGCATGGCTTTGGCGATGTTGTTTGGTAATTAAAAGGCCGCTAAATGCTGCTGCGCACCACACTTGTATTATGCACAGCAGTTAAGGGGTTAATTAGGTAGCTTGTAGGGCTAATTTTTAGCTTTAGTGTAGAGATCAGCATCCCACCTTACACATCCCACCCCTGATCCCTCCCTGACCCCTCTCAAACAGTTATCTTCCCTTCCCCACCTCACAATTGTCACCGCCATCTTAAGTACTGGCAGAAAGTCTGCAAGTATTAAAATAAAAAGCATTTATTTTTATTTTTATATTGATTCTGCAGTGTTGGATCCCCCTTAGTCTCCAACCTCCCTGACCCCCCCCCCCCATACATCTCTCTGACCCTCTACCTATTTGCCGCCATCTTGGGTACTGGCTGCTGTCTGCCAGTTCACAATTTGCCCCCAATTTTTTTTTTAAATGTAAAAATTAATATTTTCTGTAGTGTAGCTGCCCACCCTCAATACCCTACCAACCCTCCCCCTCCCAGATCCCTTGCCCAGCACATTTTATTTCACCCTGCCTCTCTATCCTTCCCATAGCTTTCCATTAGTAGCCGTGTAAATGCGGCGCACGCGCGCACCCCCGAACCCCCCTCCAGCCGCAACCACGGCACATAACTGTCACATCACTGGAAGAGGAGTCAGAAATGAACATCGATGGGCTGCCCACTCGCCTCGATGGCTGATGCAGAGAGAGCCACAGAGTGGCTTTGTTTGCATCGGTGGGGTAAAAATGGTATTGGAGTGATGCCTGAATATCGAGGCATCACTGCAATACCCTGTAAGCAGCTGGAAGCTATCAGGATCCCTTGTCCTTGGTCGTTAAGTGTATTTTTTTGTTAATGACTTGTCATTAATGGGTTAAAAGCAGAGGGCACGCTAAAAAGTTTTGTCTGGGTTAAGATGATTTGGTTAAAATATTCTTGTAATAACAGATTGTGAGCTATTATTTTCACCAAGTTTTGTATGAGATAACCAGCCTGCAATATCAATTGCTCTCCACTTGTAATTTAGCCATTAATTTATTTTCTAAAAGTTTATAGTTTGCCGAAAACAAAACATAATTTGATCATGTGGGTAACTCACAGAAATGGATGTTTTAATGTAAGCAGTGCAAAATAGTGGGTGTAATATCCCAGCAGTGAAAAAGTTCATCTCGACAGTGGATGACTACTATAGCACTTCATTAAAAAATGAATCACGTTTCAAAAGCTATGCCTCCCTCTAGCAAAGATATCATTCAGCAGTCATCTGGATCCATACATTATACTAACTGTAAGAACTGTATCAAGAGCTTTCATTTCCATAAGGTTATTGATTTACTCAAATGAGATTAAAAGTTCAGTTAAATAAAATGTTTTAAGGTTTTCCACACTACTGCACGTTATCTATCTTGCTATGTATGTCTGACACAAGAATGTTTAATGTATATCTTCTATTATGATAGTTTTCATAAGATATTTACATTTTAATTTAACCATCTGTCACATACTGACTTCTTCCTTTTCATACTTTTAGACTATTACTAGCTGTAATAAAATTGTACGGTCTTCCTAAAGAACCGCTAGATACTAACATCTGGTCATTTTATAAATGAGTTTACAAAACATTTAGGGCTAGATTACAAGTGGAGCGCTAATTTAGCGCATTTATCAAGTGGAGCGCTAATTTATCGCCCGTAAACTAGCACAATTGTAGCACATTGAACATAAAAATGCACAAAGCAGTTTTATGGGTTTAAAGTGTGAGGGTTTGGGGAGTTAGAAAAATAAATGCACTGAAAAATGTCTTCACATAGCGGACTATGGGGGCTGTGTTATTCCTGTATAAATATATCTGTTTATGGATAGCAATTTTAAATATATGTGTATATAAATATATACAGATACACACACACACTACATAGCTTACACTTATACATACAGATACACACACACACTACATAGCTTACACTTATACATGCAGATACACACACTACGTAGCATGCACTTATACATGCAGATACACACACACACACACACACACACTTATATATACAGATACACATACATACTACATCATATATGGGTATCTGTAATTCATTGTATGGGGTCCTAAGGTTGTCAAGCACATTAGCTGGCAGTCTGAGGCTGCCATTGTTTGTTACCCTGGTGTTAGCACTGTTCATCGTATACATCTGAAAGCATGCTAGTATTATCACCAGGGGTTAGACGTCATCACTACCAGCGGTTAGAGGTCACCATTACCTGAGGTCAGAGGGTATACATCCTTCTTACTCCCGATTAACCCACACAACATTCCTTTTCCATAGGGAATCTAAGAGGTATCTAACCCTGGGAGAGAAAAGCCAGCTGGGCCCAATAGAATAAAAAAAAAAGTGCATGGGGCAATGCGGGGCAGATGGCAAGCTTCCCAGGTAAGCAGGACAGACCCCTGAAATCATGACTGTCCTGCAAAAATCGGGACAATTGGGGGTATGAAATGTAAAGGCACATTTCAGTGCCCTTTTTTTCTAACACCCCACACCCGCCACTTTTAACCCCTAAAAACTGCCTAGTGCAGTAGTTTTTTTTTTATTATTTATTAGCGCTCCACTTGTAATCTAGCCCATTGTGTGTGCAGTTATATACAATTTTCTCTTGCAGTGCACTGATATTCCAAGTCCGTGGATAATATATATTATTTGTGAGTGCTACAATTTTCATCTCAAATGTAAGTGCATTCCGTCATAGATAATAATAGATTTTTTTTATGAAAGTATGTGCTAAAATTCATGTTGGCTAATAGTCAAACACTAAGCTAAGGTTGTGAAAATATTCTGCTCATATAGTGGAGTTTTTGGTCAAGTTCTTTTTTATACACTAGTTTATACACATTTCATGTTTTTTAATGCACAATATCAAGCGATAACAGATAATACTTGGTTATCAAAGCCAATAAACAGAAAAGCGGTATTTTGGATATTACTCAAGGGCAAAACTTAACATACAACTTGCAATACAAGAGCATAGGACCCACTGCTTCCACTTCCTATTCGAAGCAGAGGGTGTGTTCTATTGAGAACTCCAATACGTCGAAAACTCCAATCTGCCGTCACTTCCGGTGATTCCATATATCTGATTGGTCCGTATCCAGTGAGTGATAGGATTCACAACCAATCAGATGGGCACTGTAATCGCCTATCTACACTATCTATTTTGCCTCCACCTGGGGGGATCAAGGGGGATGAAGCCCCCCTTGTAAACCTCATTCCCGTGCACGGGGCAGGAGCAGGTGGGAACCGCTACACTACAGAATTTTTTTTTGAGAAAAGTGGGAGAGAAGGGGGAGGGTATAGATATAAAAAGGATCTTAGGGATCTGGGAGGGGGTGGGGGGTTGGTCTTTGGGGGGGAAGCTACACTGCAGAAATGTTTTTTTTTTTTGTAAACTGGGTACTGGCAGACAGCTGCCAGTACCTAAGATGGCTCCCAATAAAGTAGAGGGAGAGGGTTAGATAGCTGTTTGGGGGAGATCAGGGAGGTTGGGTGCTAAGGGGGGATCCTACACAGCAGCTTATGTAAATATGCTAAAAAAAATATTAAAAATTAAAAGATACCTTTTGTTTTTGTACTGGCAGACTTTCTGCCAGTACTTAAGATGGCGGAGACAATTGTGGGGTTGGGGAGGGAAGAGAGCTGTTTGGGAGGGATCAGGGGTGTGATGTGTCAGGTGGGATGCTGATCTCTACACTAAAGCTAAAATTAACCCTGCAAGCTCCCTACAAGCTACCTAATTAACCCCTTCACTGCTAGACATAATACATGTGTGATGCGCATCAGCATTTAGCGGCCTTCTAATTACCAAAAAGCCACGCCAAAGCCATATATGTCTGCTATTTCTGAACAAAGGGGATCCTAGAGAAGCATTTACAACCATTTGTGCCATAATTGCACAAGCTGTTTGTAAATAATTTCAGTGAGAAACCTAAAGTTGTGAAAAAGTTTGTGAAAAAGTGAACGATTTTGTTTATTTGATCACATTTGGCAGTGAAATGGTGGCATGAAATATAACAAAATGGGCCTAGATCAAAACTTTGCGTTGTCTACTACACTACACTAAAGCTAGAATTAACCCTAGAAGCCCTTCACTGCTGGGCATAATACACGTGTGTTGTGCTGTGGCATTTAGCGGCCTTACAAAAAAGTAATGCCAAAGCCATATATGTCTGCTAATTCTGAACAAAGGGGATCCCAGAGAAGCATTTACAACCATGTATGCCATAATTGCACAAGTTGTTTGTAAATAATTTCAGTGAGAAACCTAAAGTTTGTGAAAGAATTTGTGAATTTATTTTTTTATTTGATCGCATATGGCGGTGAAATGGTGGAATGAAATATACCAAAATGGTCCTAGATCAATACTTTGGGTTGTCTTCTAAAAAAAATATATACATGTCAAGGGATATTCAGGTATTCCTGACAGATAATTTTGAAAAAAAGTGGTTTGGAAACAGCAAAGTGCTACTTGTATTTATTGCCCTATAACTTGCAACAAAAAAAAAAGCAAAGAACACGTAAACATTGGGTATTTCTAAACTCAGGACAAAATTTAGAAACTATTTAGCATGGGTGTTCTTTGGTGGTTGTAGATGTGTAACAGATTTTGGGGGTCAAAGTTAGAAAAAAGTGTGTTTTTTTTCAATTTTTTCCTCATATTTTCAATTTTTTTATAGTAAATTATAAGATATTATGAAAATAATGGTATCTTTAGAAAGTCCATTTAATGGCGAGAAAAACGGTATATAATATGTGTGGGTACAGTAAATGAGTAAGAGGGAAATTACAGCTAAACACAAACACTGCAGAAATGTAAAAATAACCTTGGTCCCAAACGGACGGAAAATGGAAAAGTGCTGTGGTCATTAAGGGGTTAAAGGGACAATATACCCCACATTTTTCTTTCATGATTCAGATAGATCACACAATATTAAACAACTTTTCAATTTACTTCTGTTATCAAATTATCTTAGTTTTCTTGTTATCCTTTGTTGAAAACGATGGATGCAAGCTTAGAAGTGTGCACGTGTCTGCAGCACTATATGAAAGCAGTTTTGCAACAATGTTATACATTAGCAGGAGCACTAGATGGCAGCACTATTTCCTGTCATGTAGTGCTTCAGGCACGTGCAAGCTACTTACCTAGGTATCACCTCAACAAAGAATTTCATGAGAATCAAGCAAATTTGATAATAGAAACTAATTTGAAACTTTTTTAAAATTGTATTCTCTATCTGAATAATGAAAGACATATTTTGGGTTTAATGTCCCTTTAAAATAGAAGAGTTACCGGAAGTGACGTCAGATTGGAGTTTTTGAGGAATTGGAGTTCTCGACAGAACATGTGTTCTATTTGTCTATAGGGTAAATTAAAAATGCTTTGGTTAAAATGCATTTACATTTTAATGTATTTATATATTTCACCCACATTTTCGAGAGGGCCTTTTTTACAGAAATATAATAAATATTTTTTTGGCTGATTTTATAAACATATATATGTAATTAAAAAGTTATGGTGGTGAATGGAAAACATTGTCAAGTATAAAAGTGTTTAATATAGTATAGAGTTCCTCAAATATTAAATCTCAAAGTGATTGAGAATACAAATTAGATTCTGGTGGTGCAGGCCCATTTAATAATTATATACACATAGATCAAGAGAGAAAAATGGCACACAATAGTGAGATTTATAAAGACTGGGAATTCAGCACTCTTTTTCAAAAAATGACAAAACACTTGCATCTGATACAAAATCTTAAAGTGGATTTATTGAGCATAGCACTGACCAGAGACCTGGACAGAACCGTATCAAAAAGTGCGCAAAATGCTAAACACAAAACATACCATAGCAGTAAAAGTATAATAGAACAATATCTAAATTAAAATTAAAACGGGATCGGTCCCCAAAAAGGATTTTGAAAGATTCTTGAACACCATGATGACATAAAATACAAGGCACAAAATAGCAGCGCGGCTAGACATTTTGAAATCTATCATAATAGTGTACCTGATTGTATGAAGGTTACTGGCATAGACAAAGGTATTACCAATGGTAGAGGGGGTAATAATGACAAGATCCTACTCCAAAAAGAGTGTAGGTGGATCTAAAACCTCTCTACCATCGGTCATGAATGAAAAGTTGGATATGGCACTTTTCATGTAAGGCCCTTTCCCAAGTTGTATTTATCCATTTCTTTAACTATAAATGTTTCATATATGGAAGCAATTTAGTTTGTACATAACATAGGGTTTCTGTTGCATCATTGTTTTTCTTAAATAATGTAATTGTATTAATTACTGCTTAGAATTACAATTGTGCTTAAACTTCACCACCGATCATGGGCGGAACAGGCGATTGGCTGACCTACCCACGTGACATCCATGCTGGTTTGGTTTGTTTGGAGCTGAGCGGAGCGGAGCAACTTTAAAAAGGTGGAATCTTTCTGAAAGCTGAATGTGTGGCCTTATCTGCGGTAATGTAAACCACTTCCTGGATACTTTGTGCAGCAGATCTTTGATCTAGTAAGCAAGTGTTCTTTTTGGGGGTGAACAAGAAGATTGCATTTATTCGCCAATAAGATCTTTGGGCTTTGGCATTGACGAGCTGACGGCAATAATTAGGTTTGCAAGGAAAGGTGCAGTCGACAGAGGGGTACAATAATATAATCTAAGTATCCTCCTGTACCTATTTCTATGCTGCTTTATTTTCATGTTGCCTTACTGTTTGCCTTCCCTGTATCAACTTAGCCCATTTGGCTGACTTACTAACATTTGCTTATCATTATTGGCTTATACCTTCACATGTGTTCTACACTGCTTTACTAATAATATCTGCTGCATGTTCTGCACATGCCTGCTTTACGACCTATAACAGCCTTTCAAATATGACAGTTGTTCTTTCTATGGAGCTCCGAAGATTAATGAACTGAGATTTTTTGGACTATTACCAAATCCTTTTTGCTCATTCAATAAGCTCATTTTACATATTTTGTAACATATGTATTCTGCTCAGGATTGTTAAATTGAAGTGATAAATTGAAGTGTTTTTGTCAATTGAGTAGCAAAGTAATTAATGTGTTTGCTGTTGAACTGCACTCATTGGTATAACGGCTGCTTAGTCTTGTGTATAGGTAGAGACTGTGGGGCCTAGTTATCAAGCCATCAACCTCAAATACGCTGGAATTCCGCAGCGTATTTGTGGCGAGGCTGATTCGCCTTAGTTATCAAAGGCTAGAGACAGGCAAAAGTAGAATTTTGTGACGTAAACTTTGATCCGCCGGACTCAGTCCGACACAGATCGATTCTCGACACAAATGCGGCACAATCTGACTACTTTTGCTAGTTATCAAAAAACTAGCAGGTACGCTCGGCACTTTTCCGGCCCAGCGTACCTGTTTTTCAAACCGCCACCCTGGAGGCGGCGGATCCCATAGGAATCAATGGCAGTCTGACCATAGCAAAAGTACAAGTTCGCTGCTGCCAGATATACCATTGATTCCTATGGGAGCTGTCTACACCTAACACCCTAACATGTACCCCGAGTCTAAACACCACTAATCTGTCCCCCCTACGCCGCCGCAACTAAATAAAGTTATTACCCCCTAAACCGCCGCTCCCGGAGCCCACCGCAAGCTACTCTATACATATTAACCACTAAACCGCCGCTCCCTGACACCGCCACAAATATAATAAATGTATTAACCCCTAAACCGCCGCTCCCGGAGCCCACCGCCACCTACATTATACCTAGTAACCCCTATCCTGCCCCCCTATACCGCCGCCCTCTATAATAAAGTTTTAAACCCCTATCCTGCCGATCCCGCACCTCGCCGCAACTAAATAAATAGTTTAACCCCTAAACTGCCGCTCCCGGACCCTGCCGCAACCTATATTAAATTTATTAACCCCTAATCTGCCCCCCCTACACCGTCGCCACCTATAATACATTTATTAACCCCTATCCTGCCCCACACTACACTGCCGCCACTGTAATAAATTTATTAACCCCTAAACCTAAGTCTAACACTAACCCTAACACCCCCCTAACTTAAATATTAATTAAATAAATCTAAATAATATTTCTATTATGAACTAAATTAATCCTATTTAAAACTAAATACTTACCTTTAAAATAAACCCTAATATAGCTACAATATAAATAATAATTATATTGTAGCTATCTTAGGATTTTTTTTTTTTTACAGGCATCTTTCAATTTATTTTAACTAGGTACAATAGCTATTAAATAGTTATTAACTATTTAATAGCTTACCTAGCTAAAATAAAGAGAAATTTACCTGTAAAATAAAAACTAACCTAAGTTACAATTACACCTAACACTACACTATACTTTAATAAATTATTCCTATTTAAAACTAAATACTTACCTGTAAAATAAATCCTAAGATAGCTACAATGTAATTAATAATTACATTGTAGCTATTTTAGGAATTATATTTATTTTATAGGTAACTTTGTATTTATTTTAGCTAGTTAGAATAGTTATTAAATAGTTATTAACTATTTAATAACTACCTAGCTAAAAGAAATACAAAATTACCTGTAAAATAAATCCTAATCTAAGTTACAATTAAACCTAACACTACACTATCATTAAATAAATTAAATAAATTAACTTCAAATAACTACAATTAAATACAATTACATAAACTAACTAAAGTACAAAAAAAAGCTGTTACAAAAAATAAAAAAAATAGGTTACAAACATTTAAAAAATATTACAACAATTTTAAGCTAATTACACCTAATCTAAGCCCCCTAATAAAATAACAAACCCCCCAAAATAAAAAAATGCCCTACCCTATTATAAATTAAAAAAGTTCAAAGCTCTTTTACCTTACCAGCCCTTAAAAGGGCCTTTTGTGGGGCATGCCCCAAAGAATTCAGCTCTTTTGCCTGTAAAAGAAAAATACAACCCCCCAACATTAAAACCCACCACCCACATACCCCTAATCTAACCCACCACCCACATACCCCTAATCCACTCAGCCGAGCAGCGATGGAACCGAAGAGGAGATCCGGAGCGGCAGAAGTCATCATCCAAGGGGCGCTGAAGAAATCTTCCATCCTATGAAGTGATCCTCCAGTCGGCGCTGAAGAAGTCTTCCATCCGGGCAATGTCATCTTCCAAGAGGCGCTGAAGAAGTCTTCTATTCGGGCGATGTCATCTTCCAAGCGGGGTCTTCAATCTTCAATCTTCATCCCGCCGACGCGGAACATCCTTCTTTACGGACGGTCTACCGACGAATGAAGGCTCCTTTAAGGGACGTCATCCAAGATGGCGTCCCTTCAATTCCGATTGGCTGATAGGATTCTATTAGCCAATCGGAATTAAGGTAGGAAAAATCTGATAGGCTGATTGAATCAGCCAATCAGATTCAAGTTCAATCCGATTGGCTGATCCAATCAGCCAATCAGATTGAGCTTGCATTCTATTGGCTGATCAGAACAGCCAATAGAATGCAAAATCTTGGATGACGTCCCTTAAAGGAGCCTTCATTCGTCGGTAGTCCGTCGGTAAAGAAGGATGTTCCGCGTCGGCGGGATGAAGATTGAAGATTGAAGACCCCGCTTGGAAGATGACATCGCCCGGATAGAAGACTTCTTCAGCGACTCTTGGAAGATGACATCGCCCAGATGGAAGACTTCTTCAGCGCCGACTGGAGGATCACTTCATCGGATGGAAGATTTCTTCAGCGCCCCTTGGAGGATAACTTCTGCCGCTCCGGATCTCCTCTTCGGTTCCATCGCTGCTCGGCTGAGTGAAGACGACTCAAGGTAGGATGATCTTCAGGGGATTAGTGTTAGGTTATTTTAAGGGGGTTTTGGGTTAGATTAGGGGTATGTGGGTGGTGGGTTTTAATGTTGGGGGGGTTGTATTTTTCTTTTACAGGCAAAAGAGCTGAATTCTTTGGGGCATGCCCCACAAAAGGCCCTTTTAAGGGCTGGTAAGGTAAAAGAGCTTTGCACTTTTTTAATTTAGAATAGGGTAGGGCATTTTTTTTATTTTGGGGGGTTTGCTATTTTATTAGGGGGCTTAGATTAGGTGTAAGTAGCTTAAAATTGTTGTAATATTTTTAAAATGTTTGTAACTTATTTTTTTTTATTTTTTTAACTTAGCTTTTTTATTTTTTGTACTTTAGTTAGTTTATGTAATTGTATTTAATTGTAGTTATTTGTAGTTAATTTATTTAATTAATTTAATGATAGTGTAGTGTTAGGTTTAATTGTAACTTAGGTTAGGATTTATTTTACTGGTCATTTTGTATTTCTTTTAGCTAGGTAGTTATTAAATAGTTAATAACTATTTAATAACTATTCTAACTAGCTAAAATAAATACAAAGTTACCTGTAAAATAAAAATAAATCCTAAGATAGCTACAATGTAATTATTATTTATATTGTAGCTTTATTAGGGTTTATTTTAAAGGTAAGTATTTAGTTTTAAATAGGATTAATTTAGTTCATAATAGAAATATTATTTAGATTTATTTAATTAATATTTAAGTTAGGGGGTGTTAGGGTTAGTGTTAGACTTAGGTTTAGGGGTTAATAATTTTATTACAGTGGTGGCGGTGTAGTGGGGGGCAGGATAGGGGTTAATAAATTTATTATAGGTGGCGACAGTGTAGGGGGGGCAGGATAGGGGTTAATAAATTTAATATAGGTTGCGGCGGGGTCAGGTAGCAGCGGTTTTAGGGGTTAAACTATTTAGTTGCGGCGAGGTGCGGGATCAGCAGGTTAGGGGTTAATAACTTTATTATAGAGGGCAACGGTATAGGGGGGGCAGGATAGGGGTTACTAGGTATAATGTAGGTGGCAGTGGTGTCCGGGAGCGGCGGTTTAAGGGTTAATACATTTATAAGAGTTGCGGAGGTGTCTAGGAGCGGCGGTTTAGGGGTTAATACATTTATAAGAGTTGCGGCGGGGTCTAGGAGTGGCGGTTTAGGGGTTAGTAACTTTATTTAGTTGCGGGAGGCTCCGGGGGCGCCGGTATAGGGGGTAGAACAGTGTAGTTTAGTGTGAGTGCTTAGTGACAGGCTAGCAAGAAAGCTGTCAAAAAGCCGAAGAGCAGCGAGATCGGATGAGTGATAACTCTCACAGTCCGCTGCTCATCGCCCCGTACTTGGTGCGCGGCTTTTTGACAGCTTTTTTGATAACTTAGGCAAATTTTTGCAGGTCTGCGGTGGCAATGTGAGGCGAGCTTAGGCGGGCGTATTGGGCCTGCAAAGGCAGGAAAAGTAGACACGTTGATAACTAGCCCCCCCTTTCCTTTAACTTAGGTGGTTTCAGTTTTCACTAAAACCGATACTGGTCTGATTATCCACCTGGGAACAGCCCATCTGTTCACTATAATCTGCATTTAACCTGTACGCTACATATGTTATGATGTTTTCCTACCAGCTTGGCTAGTCACAGGGGCCGGTCCCTTTTTAATTTTAATTTAGATATTGTTCTATTATACTTTTACTGCTATGGTATGTTTTGTGTTAGCGTTTTGCGCACTTTTTGATACGGCTCTGTCCAGGTCTCTGGTCAGTGCTGTGCTCAATAAATCCACTTTAAGATTTTGTATCAGATACAAGTGTTTTGTCATTTTTTAAAAAGAGTGCTGAGTGTTTTGTCATTTTTTTAAAAAGATTGTCTTTATGACATTTTTCTTTCTTGATCTATGTGTATATATATATATATATATATATATATATATATATATATATATATATATATATATATATATATGTAACTGTTTTGAGGAGCAGATTGGGTGAAAGCTGATGTATGGAAATTATAGTATAGAACATAAAGCAGTTCTGTACATTAAAAAAAACCTCTCTACTTTAAGATTCTGTTTCTCCCCAAAAGAATAAAAAATATTACATTAACAATAAAAAAATTCAAATCAAGATTTACCATGAGATAAAATATTCTATTCCAAGCTAATTTCTCAAAACATCCTAGTGAATTTCTTATCTATGTTCAACTATATTTATTTATTTTAAGCTTGCAGAAAAGCACGAACATGCTGGAAGTATTGATATTCAAACTGCAGTTCAAAAGATACTCAAGAGGTACGGTACGTGGAATGAATGATAAAATATTCATGAACTGTTACTCTAAATGTAATGTTCTAAAATCTCAAGGGATAAATGGATACGTTTGGTTGGTAAAAAATATATATTTTTGGTCATTTCCCCCCCACCTCATCTTTCATATAATCTCAAAAAATAAGTTTGAAAAATACCTTTTCAGAGACAAGAGAAGACCATTTTGCAATTCTTTGTATTAAAGAAACTTTCAAGAACCCCCAAGAGAGAAGTTGAAAGTAAGCATTGTGATAGCTTATAGCATAGGGCAGCATCACTGCAGTTAAAAATAAAAAAATAAGATAAAACATTATATTTAATATCTCTGCATTGCAGAGTTTTCTTGTATAAGTGTATCAGCGATATTTTTGAATTTTGCTGCATACTTTTCACCACATGCTTTCTACATTCTACTTGAGACCTTAGTGTTACTGAATCTGAAAACGAAACTGCATCTTAGTTCAGCACTAACATGTCTCTACAAGACATTAAGGTTAATTGTGGATCTTCAAGAAAAATGACTGAAAAGGTATTGCTTTCAGCTAAATTTATATTTTCCATAAAATATATTTTCTATATAAAATATATCTATTTACTTATACAGTTTTGATTGAATTTTGTTTAATGGAAAAATTATAGAGAATGTACTGTTGTTTTGAACATAGTAATAATGATACATTTGGTAGTGGTTGAACAGTTCTGTGATATAGATATTTCACTTACCGCTCATTAATCAATCTCAGGTTTTCTCATGATTAAGAATGGATCAGTCTCCAATTAATCTTGGTCTATCATCAGACCTAGCTACAAAGGAATTGTTATACCTTCAATGAGTGTAATTGAGAGGTTATGGCTTTCATGCAGCTTTTAAGCAGGTAAATCAGGCTTGTTGTATATGAAATTACCCTCACTGCACACCTTAATTTTTGGTTTGTTTTCCCAGTAATGTTGAAAGCAAGCTTGAACTTCAAGGACAGTCTAGTCAAAATTAAACTTCCATGATTCCAATAAGGCATTCAATTATAAACAACTTTTCAATTTACTTTTATCATCAAATTTGCATGGCTCTCTTGGGGCAAGATTACATATGTGGCGTAAGTTTCAGCGCAACTGCTGAAATGCACGCTGTCTGTAAATTCACCTCACATATCGGGTGAATCACATATATGGTGCCGGCAGATCATATACTGCCGTAAGTCAGATAAACTGTCGAGGTTCAGAAATGTGTGGAAATACACATTTCTGGAGTCGCCATTGACTTATGACCCTACATCGCAATCCACCTAATAAAGTTATTAACCCCTAATCTGCCAACCCCCACATTGCAATCTACCTAATAAAGTTATTAACCCTTAATCTGCCAACCCCCACAATGCAAACTGCCTAATTAACCCATTAACCCCTAAACCGCCAAACCCCCACAATGCAAACTACCTAATTAAGCTATTAACCCCTAAACTGTCAACCCACCACAATGCAAAGTATCAATCTATTAACTAAGCCCCTTAATTTAACACCCCCTACGTTAACCCCAATTAAACTACAATTACATAAAATAAAGAAAGACTAACTAGATTTTAAAATAATAAACATTTACCAAAATTATAAAAAACTAAATTACCCTATCGTTACTGAAAATAAAAAACCTACCCTTACTCAAAGTAAAAAAAACTAAGATTACATTTAAAAAAACTAAGATTACAAACAATAAAATAATCTAAGATTACAGAAAATAATAAACGAACACCTTAAAAGGGCCTTTTGTAGGGCATTGCCCTAAGTTTAACAGCTCTTTTACTTAAAAAAAAATATTAAGTACAATAGCCCCCCTAAAATAAAAAGGTTCTAACTATAAAAAAAACTAATCTGCCCATTGCCCCTTAAGTGGCATTTGTATGGGCAATCAACTCTTTTACTGCCCATAAAAAAAGCCCTAATCTGAAAAAAAAACAAAAAAAAAAACCTAACACTAACCACGAAATAGGAACTCACCATTCCTGAAGTCCGGCGGTGAAGGTCTTCTTCTAGGCGGTGCCATCTTCAATCTTCATCCAGGGGTCGTGGAGGTAGCGGGGAGCGTAGTTAGTCTTTTTTATTTTATGTAATGGTAGTTTAATTGGGGTTGATTTAGGGGGTGTTAGGTTAGGTGGCTTAGTTATTAGATTGATATTTTGCATTGTGGGGGGTTGGCAGTTTAGGGGTTAATAGTGTTAATATGTAGTTTGCAATGTGGGGGGTTGGTGGATTAGGGGTTAATAACTTTATTAGGTAGATTGCGATGTGGAAGGTTGGCAAATTAGGGGTTAATCACTTTATTAGGTACTTTGCAATATGGGGGTTGATACATTTTATCAGTTTTAGCAGTGGGCAGATGGTGGATTAGGAGTTGATATTGCGCATGCTTTAGGTGTTTGTTAAGGCTTCTATGGAGTTATGGTACTTATATATTCAGCGCAAGGCTTGCTGCGCCTGCCTATATTTGGTAAAGTGAATATGGAGTAAAATTACGCAATTCTCAGTCCATGCACTTAATTTATGATACCGACTTGCGACGCTGGTTCTTTGTTAGTTTATGGGAGTAAAAACATCAGGCGACAGGTAAAATATAGATGCGCTGCACTTGTATGCGGCGCTGTATATATGAGATCACTCGATTCTCAAACAAATTGGTGACGCCGGCTTTTGCACCTGACGCCGCATATGTGATTGAGCCCTTGGTGTTCTTTGTGCAAAGCTAAACCTAGGTAGGCTCATATGCAAATTTCTAAGCCATTTAACTATTATCTCAGTGCATTTTGACAGTTTTTGACAGTTATACGCTGCTAGTTCATGTGTATCATATTGATAATATTGTGCTCACTCCTGTGGAGTTATTTAAGAGTCATAACTGATTGGCTAAAATACATGCCTGTCAAAAGAACTGAGATAAGGGGGCAGTCTGCAAATGTTTAGATACAAAGTATATTAATATAACCATAAAGACTGTCTCTTTAATTTTGATTTGTGTTTAGAGAATGTGCCAAAATCACAAGTTTCCTGTGATGTACACGCTGTTGGTTTTACAAACATGGGTGAGGATGTATCTACTTGTTACCACATACACAAGCCATGCAATTTTTATGCTGTGTAATAGGATGCATGTTGGGGTGCTGATGATTTCGAACCCTCCTTCAGTTAATTGAAACTAGAATTTATTTGCCTCTACCAACTCACTAATGTTTTTGCATTACATATATCCTGCACAATTTTAGGGGTCTAAGGGTCAGGCAACCATTTGAATTGTTTAGAGTTAAAGGGACATTCCACCCACATTTTTTCTTTTATGATTTAGAAAGAGAATGCAATGTTAAACATCTTTCTAATTTACTTATATTATCTAATTTGTCTTATTCTCTTGATATTCTTCGATGAAAAGCATATCTATATATGCTCACTAGCTGCTGATTGGTTGCTGCACATAGAAGCATCATGTGATTGGCTCACCATGTGCATTGCTTTTTCTTCAAATAAGGATATTTAAAAAATGAAGCAAAATAAATTATGGAAGTAAATTGTAATGTTGTTTAAATTTCTATTCTCTATCTGAATCATGAAAGAAAGATTTTGGGTTTAGTGGCCCTTTAATGATGCAAGTAGCAAAATAGATTATGTTAGCTTAGTAATGTTAAACACCCTTGCAATAACCACTATCTTCAAGGTTACTACAGCCTTGATGGTTCATATGTCTTGTGGAAGTTTAATTCATGCAAATCAGTGGGTTTTTTTCACTTGTGATTTGGGTCTAGTTCTATTAATGTCAAATCATAAGCATGGTCTTCTGATGTTTCCATCAAGGCAGAGGTACAAGGCTTATTGTAAAACATTTGTTGTTCAGCAGCTATATCGTTGTGTGTAACCTTCTTAACAAAATATATATAATCTCTGGATAAAATATTAGTCCCACTCTGACTGATATCTATTTGACAGAAAACATCTGTTTTAGGACTTGGTTTCTAATTATTGGTAATATCAAGTGGAGGTTTTACTGGCCATTATTATCACTCCTACTTAAACATGATCTCGCCAGGGACCAAGCGTACCTGCCTTCAATATAAAAGAATATATTATATTTACTATCCCTACATTTCTGTTTTCAATTTAATGTTTCATATCTTATTGCCTGTCTTTTACATGTTATATTTCTCTCCATCACAAATTTCATTAACCCCTGTTTCCACCTTACATCCTCCACGTCATTTTTGATCTCTCTTAATTAGGATTCCACATTCCTTTTTGGATATCAAACACACTTTTGTTTGGTTGACCAGTAAGCACCATGCTCATGGATGCTTGTTTTAATGTTTAATATTATTTTTATTTATTCACAGTCATAATATGCATAACATATAGAAGAGCATGTACTAGCTTGATCAGTTAAACTTACATAGAGCGAAGCACTGTAGCCACATTGTAGACTTGTGAGACCCAAACAATAGTCTTAGTTGCTTAAAACTGTGTGGAACAAAAATAGAAAACAGCTTCACTTTATATCTATCACCTATCTATCTATCTATCTATCTATCATCTATCTATCATCATCTATAATTTATCTATCATATATCTATCTATCTATCAATCTGTCATCTATCTATATTTCTATCACCTATCTATTATCTATCTATATCTATATAAAAAAACTCATGTCATTTTGTGACTAAAAAAAAAGTTGCCATAGTAAAATTACCAAATGACACAAATTAGCCATGTCTAGAGCATAGATAACTAATTTATGGAATGTGAAAGAAAAAGAATTTTAATCTGAATGAAAATGTCATAATTCCTTTGTGGGGCATTCTATTAATTGTAACACTTTAAAGAGCTCATGGAGTCACTTACTTGATTTCTGAAGGACATTCCGATCCATCCAAACCTGGTATTTGCATTGATACAGTAGTATTCCAATGCATAATAAAATACTTTTCAGGTTATTATTATTATTATTAGTTATTTGTAGAGCGTCAACAGGTTCCACAGCACTAAGGACATGGGTCTAATATGCAAGGTGACAGTTATGAGAGACAAAGGGATAGAGGGCTCTGCCGAAAGTTTCACCGTTGTAAATCATCTCTCATGAAAGTGATCTACAAAGCAGCTAGGCTCGTAGGGTTACATGCTAAGGGGGATCATGGGAATAGCTATAAGAAGAGAGGAACTGAAATAGGAAAATGTTAGTGTATATTATATGCATCCCTAAACAGTTGAGTCTTTAAGGAGCACTTGAATGTTGAAAAACTAGAGGAGAGTCATGTAGAGCGAGGCAGAGAGTTCCACAAAATAGGGGACAGTCTGGAAAAGTCCTGTAGATGGGAATGTGAGGAAGTAACAGGAGAGGAGGAGAAAAGGAGGTCATGAGCAGAGTAAAGGGAACGGGGTGGCAAGTTTCTAGAGACTAGGTCAGAGATATAGGGTGGAGCAGTGTTATTGAGAGCTTTAAAAGTTAGAGTCAGGATTTTATGTTTTATTCTGGAGGTTAGAGGAAGCCATTAAGGGGACTGGCAGAGAGGTGCAGAAGATGAGGAGCTACGTGTAAGGAATCTTAGCCTGGCAGAAGCATTTATTATGGATTGTAAGGGAGATAGACGGCAGCTAGGGAGGCTGGAGAGAATGAAGTTGTAATAGTCAATGCGGGAAATGATTAGAGAGTGGATTCAAGTCTTAGTTGTGTCTTGTGTGAGGAAGTTTCAAATTTTGGAGATGTTTTTAAGGTGGAGGCGGCAATAATTTGCCAAAGACTGGATGTGGGGAGTGAAAGAGAGATCTGATTCAAATGTGACACCAAGACATCAGGCATGCGGGGTTTGGGGTAATGATGTAATTAGCAACAGTTAGAGAAAGTTAAGGGGGTAGGGATTTTTTAAGAAAGGGGGGAAATAAGGAGCTCAGTTTTTGAGAGATTTAGTTTAAGGTAGTGAGAGGACATCCAGGATGAAATATTAGATTCGGCTAGATTACGATTTTTGCGGTATGGCTATATCGCTGAAAAATTGGCCATTGCACATGGAATGGCCGGTAACCCATATTACAAATTGTGGCGGTATAGGCTGTAATGCAAGCATTTTAGCCTTAATGAAGCCCTCCATTTAGCACTCAAAAAATGAGTGCAGGATTTTCCATAGTGCCGTATAACAGGTTGTGCGGTTCGGCTAAAATACACAATCTATTCCGCAATTTGAGACCAGTAGTTATGGATTTTGCGAAAGAAAAATGTTTCACAAAACTCATAACTAAAATGTTACACCCACAAACTACCTATTAACCCCTAAACCGCCACCCTCCCGCATCACAAACACTATATTAAACCTATTAACCTCTAATCTGCCGTCCACCCACATCGCCGACACTAAAATAAACCTATTAACCCCTAAACTGCCCCCCCACATCGTAACTAATAAACTAAACCTATTAACTCCTAATCTGCTGCTCTTCGACATCCCCAACACTAAAAAAAGCTGTTAACCCCTAAACCGCCAGCCCCCCACATTGCAACTAATAAACTAAACCTATTAACCCCTAATCCGCTGCTCTTCGACATCTCCAACACTAAAAAAGCTGTTAACCCCTAAACCGCCAGCCCCCCACATCGCAACTAATAAACTAAACCTATTAATCCCTAAGCCCCATATCGCAAAACACTAAATTAAACTATTAACCCCTAAACCTAACACCCCCTAACTTTAAATTAAAAGTTACAATATAACTAAAAATTTACCTGTGAAATAAAAAAAAACTAAGATTAAACTATAAATTAACTTAACATAACTATTCTAATGAAATAAAATAAACTACCAATTAAAAAACTTAAATTACATGATTAAAAAAACCTAACACTACAAAAAAATAAAAACCTAAATTACAAATTTTAAAAAAATGAATACTATGAAAAAATTAAAAAAATCTAACATTACAAAAAATAATAAACAAAATTATAAAAAATAAAAACAATTACACATAATCTAATAGCCCTATAAAAATAAAAAGTCCCCCAAAATAAAAACCTCCCCAGACCTACAATTAACTACCAAAAGGGCCTTTTGTAGGGCATTGCCCTAAGTTAAAAAGCTCTTTTACCAACAAAAAATGACAAAGTCTTCCCAACAGTAAAACCCCCCACCCAACCAACCCCCAAAATAAATGGGGCATTTGTATGGGCATTATCCTTAAAAGGGCATTCAGCTCTTTTACAGTCCCCATCCCTGTAAAAAAAAACCCACCCCAAAAAAAAAACCTGGAAGTCCGGACATCCATCTTCATCTAGGCGGCAAGAGGTCTTCATCCAGGCGGGGACATCTTCATCCATTGCGGGCCATCTTCTTTCTTCATCCTGGTGTCATGGAGCTGTGGAGACCCAGAGCATCGTTGATGGCGGCACGGACATCCAGTGTGGAGGATCCTCTTCATACGGTCACCGCCGTAAACAGAAGCTTGGATGCAAGGTACCCGTTTAAAAATGGGGTACCTTGCATTCCTATTGGCTGACAGTTTCAATTCAGTCAATAGGATTTCAGTAGCTCTCATCCTATTTGCTGATTTGAAAATGTCAATAGGAATGCAAGGTACCCTATATTTAAACGGGTTCCTTCCATTCAAGCTACAGTGCACGGTGGTGACCATATGAAGAGGATCCTCCACGCTGGATGTCAGCGCCGCCAGCGCCGATGCTCCGTGCCTCCACAGCTCTGCGCCTCCACAGCTCTATGACACCGGGATGAAGAAAGAAGATGACCCCGCTATGGATGAAGATGTCGCCGCCTGAATGAAGACTTCTCGCTGCCTGGTGTCCGGACTTCAGGAACCGTGAGTATATTTTATGGGGTTAGTGTTAGGTTTTTTGTTTTTTTTTGGTTGTTTTTTTTAAATTAGGGATGGGCACTGTAAAGGAGCTGAATGCCCTTTCAAAGGCAGTAAAAGAGCTAAATGCCCTTTTAGGGGGAATGCCCATACAAATGCCCCTTTAGGGGCAATGAGTAGCTTAGGTTTTATTTAGACTTACACCTAGATTATGAGTTTTGAGCGCTATAGGGAAAGTAAAGAACGCCACAAAAGTGGCGTTATTTAATTCCCTATAGCGCTGCTATTACAAGTTTAAAAAAACACTGCTTGTGTGGGCGATATGGAGATGTTATGCTCCATACCGCTCCCAAAACTAGCGCTGTGTTTGACGTGCTCATGCACGCTTTCCCCATAGACATCAATGGGGAGAGCCGGCAAAAAAAAGTCTAACACATGCAATCGCGGAAACAAAAGCTCCATAACGCAGCCCAATTGATGTCTATGGGGAAGATAAAAGACAGTTTAAACCTAACACCCTAACATAAACCCCCAAGTCTAAATACCGATAATCTGCTGACCCTGACATCGCCAAAACCTGCCTACAGTTATAAACCCCTAATCTGCCGCTCCCAATAAATAAAGCTATTAACCCCTAAACCTCTGGCCTCCCATATCACTACCACTAAATAAAACTAATAACCCCTAAACCACCAGCCCCCCACATCGCAACAACCTAAATGAATCTATTAACCCCTAACCCTAACGTAACCCTAACCCTAACGTAACCCTAACCCTACCACCCCCTAACTTTAACATAATTAAAATATATCTAAATTATTAACTAAACAATACATATTAACCCCTAATCCACCAGCCCCCACATCACAACAACCTAAATTAAACTATATTAACCCCTAAACCTAACCCTAACGTAACCCTAACCTTAAACCTAACCCTAACACTAACACCCGCTAACTTTAACATAATAAAATTAGATCTAAATTAAAGTTACTATTATTAACTAAATAATACCTATTTAAAACTAAACACGTACGTACCTGTAAAATAAAACCTAAGCTAGCTACAATATAACTAATACTTATATTGTAGCTAGCTTAGGTTTTATTTTTATTTCACAGTTTAGTTTGTATTTATTTTAACTAGGTAGATTAGTTAGTAAATAGTTATTAACTATGTAATAACTACCTAGTTAAAATAAATACAAACTTACTTGTGAAATAAAACCTAAGCTACCTTACACTAAAACCTAACATTACAAAAAATAAAAAAACACTAAAATCACAAAAATAAAAAAACCTACCATTGCAAAAAACCCGAAATTATCCAAAAAAATAAAGATTATTCCTATTCTAATACCCTTTTAAAAAATAGCAAACACCCCAAAATAAAAAAGCCTAATCTAGAATAAACACCCCCTAACACTATACAAACCCCCACCCCACAAACTACCAAGGGCCCTTAAAAGGGCCTTTTTGGTGGGCCCTTACAAGGGCCTTTTGTAGGACATTGTCCTGAGATAAACAGCTCTTTTGAAAAAAAAAACGCCCCCTAAAAATATAAAATAAACACATTATCAAAAATAAAAAAAATATTCCTATTCTAACACCCATAAAAAACACCCCAAAATAAAAACCTAATCTAGAATAAAATACCAATGGCCCTTAAAAGGGCCTTTTGTAGGGAATTGCCCTAAAGATATCAGCTCTTTTATTGAAAAAAAATTACAAAGACCCACTAACATTACAAACCCCACTTCCCCCAAACCCACAAAATAAAACAAAAAATATCTAAAAAAACCTAAGCTACCCATTGCCATGAAAAAGGCATTTGTATGGGCATTGCCGTTAAAAGGGCATTTAGCTCTTTTACTGCCCAGACCCTAAATTAAAAAATAAAACCCACCCAATAAACACTTAAAAAAGCCTAACACTAACCTCCTGACGATCCACTTACAGTTTTAGAAGTCCCGCTTGAACGATCTTCATCCCGGCGAAGTCTTCATCCAGGCGACCTCTTCAATCTCCATCCCGGTCGGCAACAACCTGATCCAAGCGGCGAGAAGTCTTCATCCAGGCGACCTCTTCAATATTCATCCAGTCAGCATTTTCTAACTTGATGCCAGAGGTGAATTAGCCAATAGAATGAGAGCTGCTTAAATCCTATTGTCTGATTTGAATAGCCATTAGGATTTTAGCAGCCCTATTTCCTATTGGCTGATTCAAATTTTTAAGCCAATAGGAATGCAAGGGACGCCATCTTGAATCGCCTCCCTTGCATTGAAGATCCAGTGTACCGTAGCGACTGTATGAAGAGGGTGCTCTGCATCGCATGTCTTCAGGAAGGATCCGCTCCTCTGGGATCAAGATAGAAGATGCCGCCTGGATGAAGATTGAAGAGGCCGTCTGGATGAAGACTTCTCGCAGCTTGGATCAGGACGTTGCTGCCGGGATGAAGATTGAAGAAGCCGTCTGGATGAAGGCTTCGCCGGGATGAAGATCGCTCAAGCGGGACTTCAAAAACTGTAAGTGGATCATCACAGTGTTAGTGTTAGGCTTTTTTAAGGGTTTATTGGATAGGTTTTATTTTTTAGTTTAGGGTCTAGGTAGTAAAAGAGCTAAATGCCCTTTTAAGGGCAATGCCCATACAAATGCCCTTTTCAGGGTAATGGGTAGCTTATTTTTTTTTAGAATTAGATTTTTAATTTTGGGGGGTTGGTTGAGTGGTGGGTTTTACTGTTGGGGGGGGTTTGTGTTTTTTTTTACAGGTAAAAGAGCTGATATTTCCCCACAAAAGGCCCTTTTAAGGACCATTAGTAGTTTATTGTAGGCTAGGTTTTTTTTTTATTTTGGGTGTGCTTTTTTATTTTGATAGGGCTATTAGATAAGGTATAATTCTTTTTTAGTTTTGATAATTTTGTTTTTTATTTTTTGTAATTTAGTGTTTGTTATTTTTTGTAACTAAGTATTTTTCTTTTGTAATTAGATAGTTTTTAGAGTAGTGTTAGGATTTTTTTAATGTGCAGTGTAGTTTAATTTAATTGGTAGTTAGTTTAATTTTAGTTTAATTGTTATATTAGTTTAATTTTTAGTTTAAACTTAGTTTTTTTAATTTGACAGGTAAGTTTTAATTTAATTTAAGATAGATAAGGTAAGATAGGTTTAGGGGTTACTAGTTAAAATTAGTGTATTGCGATGTGGGGGGCTTTCGGTTTAGGGGTTAATAGTTTTATTAAGTATATTTTGTTGTGGGGGGCTTTTGGTTTAGGGCTTATTAACTTTAGTATAGCGGGGGTGATGTGGGCGGATGGCAGGTTAGGGGTTGATAATATTTAAACAGTGTTTGCGATGTGGAAGGGTCGCAGTTTAGGGGTTAATAACTTTAGTATAGTGGTGACGATGTCGGGGAGTGGCGAAATAGGGGTAATTAAAAAAAAATATGCAGCGATGTCAGGAGCAGCAGATTAGGGGTTAATACATTCATTATAGTGCTTGCAATGCGGGAGGGCCTCGGTTTAGGGGTTAATAGGTAGTTTATGGGTGTTTAGTGTACTTTGTAACAGTTAAGTTATGAGTTTTATGTTACAGCTTTGTAGTGTAAAACTCATAACTACTGACTTTAGATGGCGGTACAGATCTTGTCATTTTAGGCTGTAACGCTCACTTTTTAGCTTCACCGCAAAACTCGTAATACCGGCGCTATGGGAATCCCATGAAAAACGTAATTTTTACGAGTGCGGTACTGACGTTGCGGTACAGGCTAAAAGGTGTGCGGTACACCTATACCGACAAGACTTGTAACAGCTGTGGTGCTGTTTTAAAGCTGAAAATGTAATATTTTCAGAGTTATGAGCCGCAACGCAAAACTCGTAATCTAGGTGTTAGTTTTTTTATTTTGGGGGATTGGTTGGGTGGGGGGTTACTGGTGGGGAGACTTTATAATATTTTAATTTAAAAGAGCTGTTTAACTTAGGGCAATGCCCTAAAAAAGGCCCTTTTAAGTGCTATTGGTATTTTATTGTTAGGTTAGGGGGTGTTTTTATTTTGGGGGCCTTTTTTATTTTTATTAGGCTATTAGATTAGGTGTAATTGTTTTTATTTTTGATAATTTCGTTTATTATTTTTTGTAATCTTAGAGTTTTTATTTTTCTTATTTTTAGTGTATATTATTTTTTGTAATGTTAGATTTTTTTTATCTTTCTATTAGTATTAGGTTTATTTAAATTTGTAATTTAGGTTTTTTTAATTTGTAGGTTTTTTTAATTTTATTAGAATAGTAATGTTAGGTTAATTTATAGTTTAATGTTTAGTTTTGTTTTATTTCACAGGTAAGTTTTTATTTATTTAAATATAGTTATATTGTAACTTTTAATTTAAAGTTACAGGGTGTTAGGTTTAGGGGTTAATAGTTTAATTTAGTGTTTTGAGATGTGGGGGCTTGCGGTTTAGGGGTTAATAGGTTTATTTATTAGTTGCGATGTGGGGGCCCTGCCGTTTAGGGGTTAATAGGTTTATTTAGTATCGTGATGTTTGGGTGGCAGTTTAGGGGTTAATATTAACATACATAGTAACCTAGTAGATGAGGTTGAAAAAAGACTGAAGTACAACCTATACAAATATAAAGCTCCAGTTAATCTTAAATAATCCCACTAAAATTGTGACCCATTTAATACAAGCAATCATATCCATGAATTTTGTTTCTAGACAGAGATGTATCCAAACTATTTTTAAATGTATCTAGGGTATTAGCATTCACTACCTCCTTTGGTAATGAGTTCCACAATTTTATGGCTCTTACAGTGAAAAAACTTTTCCATTGCAGGAGATTAAATCTCCTTTCCTCAAACCTTAAATTGTGACCTCTTGTCACTAACATTTTTTTTGGAATAAACAGAGCTTCTACCATCTCTGTATATGGGCCTTGAATATATTTATATAAAGTAATCATGTCACCTCTCAAGCGCCTTTTTTCTAAAGAAAACAGACCCAGTTTGGCTAGCCTCTCCTCATAGCTTAAATGATCCATTCCCCTTATTAGCTTTGTGACCCTTCTCTGAACTTTTTCTAGTTCTGCAGTATCTTTTTTTGCGATCGGTCCCCAGAACTGCACTCCATACTCAAGGTGATGTCTTACTAGGGATTTATATAGTGACAAAATTATGCTTTCCTCCCTTGAATCAATGCCTCTTTTAATACATGCTAGTATCTTATTAGCCTTTGAAGCTGCTACCCTGCATTGTGCACCCATCTTTAACTTGTTATCTATTTCTACTCCCAAATCCCTTTCTGCCTCTGTTTGGCTAAGTCTTTTCCCATTTAAATAATAAATTGCCTGCTTATTTTTACTTCCAAAATGTAGAACCTTGCATTTTCCCGTATTAAATCTCCTTTTCCATTTACCTGCCCAAACTTCTAATTTTTGCAGATCCCTTTGTAACGAAAGTTCATCCTGCTCTGACCTAATGACTTACTAAACTTAGTATCGTCTGCAAAAATAGAGATGTCGCTATTTAATCCTTGCTCCAAGTCATTTATAAAAATATTAAAAAGAACAGGGCCCAGTACTGATCCCTGGTGGACTCCACTGATTACCTTTGTCTAATCTGAGTATGATCCATTCACTACTGCTAGTTGCTCCCTATCTTTTATCCAGTTATTTATCCATGAGCTAACATTTTCAGCTATTCACAGTCCCTTAATTTTGTACATTAATCTCTCATGTGGCACTATATCAAACGCCTTTGCAAAATCTAAGTATATCACAATTGATTCCCTTTTATCTATATTTTTATTTACTTCCTCATAGAATCTAATTAGATTAGTTTGACATGATATATTTCTCATAAAACCATGCTGATTTGAAGTCATAGTTTTATTTACACTAATATGCTCATCAATATAATCCCTTATATTCCCTTCAAATATCTTCCCCACTATTGATGTCAGACTAACTGGTCTATAGCTTCCTGGATCATCCATGCTTCCCTTTTTGAAGAGTGGCACCGCATCAGCTTTATGCCAATTCTGGGGGACTAGGCCTGAGGATGAGTCTTGAAATATTAAGAGCAGAGGTTTGTCTATAACAGTGCTAAATTCACTTAACACCCTTGGGTGAATTCCATCTGGGCCTGGTGTTTTATTTACCTTAATATTATCCAGTTTTTTCCTGATATCCTTTATATATAACCCAGTTAATGGTATGTGCTGGCATGTTCTAGTGTGTTTCAAAGTATCCTCCATTGGTTCCTCTCTTGTGTATACTGAAGAATATAACTGGTTGGTTTAGTACCTCAGCCTTCTCCCTGTCACTATTATTCATGCTACCCTCCCTGCATTTTAATGTAGCTATATTGTGCTTCTTAGATTTTTTGCTATTTATGTACTTAAAGAACCTTTTAGGGCTAGACTTAGAATCCTTTGCAATTAATTTTTCATTTTTAATTTTGGCTAATTTGATTGCTTATTTGCAAGCATTGTTACATAACTTATAAATATGGTATGTTGAGTCTATTTTAAGGGCTGGTAAAAGAGCTGAATACTTTGGGGCATGCCCCGCAAAAGGCCCTTTTAAGGGCTGGTAAGGTAATAGAGCTGTTAACTTTTGTAATTTAGAATAGGGTAGGGCATTTTTTTTATTTTGGGGGGCTTTTGTTATTTTATTAGGGGGCTTAGATTAGGTGTAATTAGCTTAAAAATCTTGTAATTTTTTTTTATTTTTTGTAACTTAGTTTTTTTTATTTTTTGTACTTTAGTTAGTTTATTTAATTGTATTTAATTGTAGCTACTTGTAGTTAATTAATTTAATTTATTTAATGATAGTGTAGTGTTAGGTTTAATTGTAACTTAAGTTAGGATTTATTTTACAGGTAATTTTGTATTTCTTTTAGCTAGGTAGTTATTGAATAGTTAATAACTATTTAATAACTATTCTACCTAGTTAAAATAAATACAAAGTTACCTGTAAAATAAATATAAATCCTAAGATAGCTACAATGTAATTATTAATTACATTGTAGCTATCTTAGGGTTTATTTTACAGGTAAGTATTTAGTTTTAAATAGGAATAATTTATTTATTGATAGTGTAGTGTTAGGTGTAATTGAAACTTAGGTTTGTTTTTATTTTACAGGTAAATGTGTCTTTATTTTATCTAGGTAGCTATTAAATAGTTAATAACTATTTAACAGCTATTTAACAGCTATTAATAACTATAAATAAAATGTGTCTTTATTTTATCTAGGTAGCTATTAAATAGTTAATAACTATTTAATAGCTATTGTACCTAGTTAAAATAAATTTAAATTTGCCTGTAAAATAAAAATAAATCCTAAAATAGCTACAATATAATTATTAGTAATATTGTAGCTATATTAGGGTTTATTTTATAGGTAAGTATTTAGTTTTAAATAGGAATAATTAATTTAATAAGAGTTATATTTATTTAGATTTATTTAATTAATATTTAAGATAGGGGGTGTTAGGGTTAGTGTTAGACTTAGGTTTAGGGAGCGGCGGTTTAGGGGTTAAACAATTTATTTAGTTGCGGCGGGGTCCAGGATCCGCAGGATAGGGGTTAATAAATTTATTACAGGTGGCGGAGGTATAGGGGGGCAGGATAGGGGTTAATAGGTATTATGTAGGTGGCGGCGGGGTCCGAGAGCAGCGGTTTAGGGTTTAATACATTTATTATAGTTGCGGCGGGGTCCGGGAGTGGCGGTTTAGGGGTTAGCATGTTTAATGTAGGTGGCGGCGGTGTAGGGGGGCAGATTAGGGGTGTTTAGACTCGGGGTACATGTTAGGGTGTTAGGTGTACACACTTCCCATAGGAATCAATGGGATGTCGGGCAGCAGCGAACATGAACTTTCGCAATGGTCAGACTCCCATTGATTCCTATGGGATCCGCCACCTCCAGGGCGGCGGATTGAAAACCAGGTACGCTGGGCCGAAAAAGTGCCGAGCGTACCTGCTAGTTTTTTGATAACTAGCAAAAGTAGTCAGATTGTGCCGAACTTGTGTTCGGAACATCTGGAGTGACGTAAGAATCGATCTGTGTCGGACTGAGTCCGGCGGATCGAAGCTTACGTCACTAAATTCTACTTTTGCCGGTGTGTAGAGCTTGATAACTTAGGCGAATCAGCATCGCCACAAATACGCTGCGGAATTCCAGCGTATTTGAGGTTGACGGCTTGATAACTAGAGGCCTATTTCTGTACTGTTTGATAGCACTAAATCCAATATAGCTTTACTCCTTGTTTGTTCCTGTATTAATTGCGACAAGAAGTTATCCCTGAGAACATTTACAAATCTATCCCCCTTAGCTGAATTACTAGTTTTGTTGGCCCAGTTTATATCAGGGTAGTTAAAATCTCCCATAATTACAGCACTGTCATTAGCAGCCTTACCTATTTGCATAAGTAGTTGAGTTTCCTCCAGGTCACTAATGTTGGGGGGCTTGTAGCATGTTCCAAGTAATATTTGTTTTAGGATTTCCCCCCAAATCTTTATTTCAACCCACAGGGTCTCTACATTGTCACCTGTATCATAAATCTTCCCTTATTGTAGGTTTAAGGTTAGGTTTAATATACATGCAGATTCCTCCACCCCTTTTCTTATTCCTGTCCCTCCTAAATAAAGTATACCCCTCTAAGTTATCTGCCCAGTCGTGTGAATCATCCCACCAAGTTTCATTTATACTGATAATGTCATAGTCCTCTTCTGCAACTAAGAGCTCCAGCTCCCCAATTTTACCTGTCATGCTTCTTGCATTTGTAGTCATAAATTTCATTTTCATGTGCTTTCTGCTGCTACTTGGTGTGCTTTCCTCCATACTTTCTATTGTGACATGTCTTACATCATCCCTTCCTTGAGATACTATAGGGGTGACATATTCATAGACTGATATCTCTGTTATATTGTGTTCTAACTGACCCTCCCACCCTTTGCCTACTTTAAAAGTTTCTCTAAACTTGCTACCATCCTTTCCTCCAACACACCTGCACCCATGTCATTCAGGTGCAATCCATCCTTACTGTACAAATTGTATCCAAGTGAAAAGTCAGCCCAGTACTCTAAAAAGACAAACCCCTCATTTTTACACTATGTTTTTAACCATGAATTAAAAGGCCTTAGCTCCTTTTGCCTTACTGAGTTAGCACACAGCACTGGTAATATGTATGAAAATATTACTTTGGAGGTTCTTGCTTTAAGATTGCTACCTAACTCCCTGAAGTCATTTTTTAGGACTCTCCATATAATAGGTTTATTATAGTAGTAGTGATGTGGGGGGCCGGCGGTTAAGGAGTTAAAAGGTTTATTTAGGTGTTTGTGATGTGGGGGGCGGCGGTTTAGGGGTTAATCACTTTATTTAGCATCAGGGAGCAGCAGGTTAGGGGTTAATAACTTTATTTAGTGTCGGCGATGTTGGGGCAGCGGATTAGGGGTGTTTAGACTAGGGGTTTATGTTAGGGTGTAATGTTTAAACGTAACTTTCTTTCCATCATAGACATCAATGGGGTTGGGTTATTGCGATTTGTTATTCAACGATCGCAGGTGTTAGTTTTATTAAACAATCTCTCCCTATTGATGTCTATGGGGGAAAGCGTGCACAAGCACGTAAACTCAGCCCTTGGCTTTTGTGTGGTATGGAGCTTAACGCACCATAACGCACAGCACAAGGAGGTTTGGCAGCGCTATGGAAAGTGCAGTACCGCTCATTTTATTGCGTTATTTACGCACCGGGTATAGAGCAAAACTCGTAATCTAGCCGACAGTTAGTGACACGAGTTAGTAAGGAAGGGGATAGGTCTGGTGCAGAGATGTAGATTTGGGTATCATCAGCATACAAATGGTATTAAAACCCATGGGACTGTATTAAGGAACCTAAGGATGATGAATAAATTGAGAAGAGAAGGGGATCAAGGACAGAGCCTTGTGGTACCCCATGAGAAAGTGGTAAGAGGTCAGAGAATATGCCAGAGAAGGTAACACTGATGGTCCGGTTAGACAGGTAAGAGAGAGCTGTGTTACAGATGCCGAAAGATTGAAGGGTTTGGAGCAAGAGAGTGTGGTCAAACATGTCAAAGGCGTCAGACAGATCAAGAAGGATTAACAAATAAAAGTGACCTATAGATTTTGCTGTAATTAGGTCATACGTAACCTTAATGATTGCAGTTTCTGTGGAGTGTTGTGGGAGAAATCCATATTGCAATGGATCAAGGAGGGAGTTTAAAGTGTCAGTAAACTTTAAAAATAATGTTATATAATTCTGCACATAGTGCAGAATTATATAACATTATATTAGCCAAACTTTATAAAACCTAATGTACCCTTTTAATTTTTTTTAAAAAACGCTGTTTTACAGACCCGCTCTCTGTACGCTGCTGAGCGGGTCTGTTATATTCACACAGCGCATCGGGCCAGCTGTATAGTCACAGCCCGGCCCGACCGCGCCATAAGACTAAGTGCAGCTCGCTCCTGCTGTCAGACAGAGCAGGAGTGAGCTGCACTTAGTCTTATGGCGTGGTCAGCCGGGCTGTGACTATACAGCTGGCCCGATGCGCTGTGTGAATATAACAGACCCGCTCAGCAGAGTACAGAGAGCCGGTCTGTAAAACAGCGTTTTTTTAAAAAAAAAATTAAAAGGGTTTTATAAAGTTTGGCTAATATAATGTTATATAATTCTGCACTATGTGCAGAATTATATAACATTATTTTTAAGGTTTACTGTCCCTTTAAAGGGACACTAAACCCAAAAAAATTATTTCATGATTTAGGTAGAGAATACAATTTTAAACAACATTCCAATTTACTTCTATTAACTAATTTGCTTCATTTTTTAGATATCCTTTGTTGAAGAAATAGCATTGCACATGGGTGAACCAATCAAACAAGGCATCTATGTGCAGCCACCAATCAGCAGCTACTGAGCCTATCTAGATATGCTTGTCAGCAAAGAATATCAAGAGAATGAAGCAAATTAGATAATAGAAGTAAATTAGAAAGTTGTTTAAATTTGCATACTGTTTCTAATTCATGAAAGAAAAATTGTGGGTTTCATGTCCCTTTAATGTGAGGAAATGTGAAAAAAGTGTATATACAAGCCTTTCCAGAAGTTTTGAAGTGAGGGGGACTAGGGAAATAGTTCACAATATCCTTTTAAACCAGGACACCTATACTTGTTTATATAGAAGGCCAGACACTAACATATGAAAGATGACAATTTCACATAAAATGAAATTATGTTTTATTCAATATTCTTATTAAACAATTTTAGGTAAAAATTACATATAATACTATTTACAAAATTAACTAATGCAACCTTCTATATTACTTAATATATGCATTTTTTTTTTTTACAAATGTACTTGCTTAAATACTTAATAAAGAGTGTGCCACTGCTTTTTCTGTAATAACTTCCAGATTTCTATTTTCTGCTTAATGGTGATGAGGCCACACAAAAATCCTTCAAGCACCAGAAATGGCCCTCAGGAAACAGTTTAGACAGTCAGGTTTTAAACTATGAAATTTGTACTCAATTAAAATGTTATCATAAAAGCACTTGTCAAACTAAGTATTAACTAAATAATGTTTGGATATTATAAGATAGTTGATTTAAAATGAGAGAAAAATACAAATTGAACAATTGATATGTGCACATTATAAATTCATGTTAGTGGTAAAGAAAAAAAAACAAAAAACTTTAAAACATCTTTATCAGCACTGAATGAATAAGCCACCAACTTGTGATAAAGGAAAACAGATTTTGTGATTATATCATAGCTGTGATAAATATTGCGTAACTAGTTTTTAATGTCTACAATCTACTCTACCAATAAATGGAGAGCTTATAGGTGCGCCTATGCAAAATCTAATTATACAGTGCTACTTAAAATGTAATGTAACAATAAAATCAAATATAAACAAAATAAAAACAAGAAAATCAATTGTATAAAATATTAAATGTATAGAGTCTCTTGGGGATCACTTAATAGTGAATGTTCGAATGTCCCTTGTGTTCTTCAGATAAAATCTTGTTTGGGCATACAAAAGCAGACACCTCCCAAGTGATATAAGGAAAAGAAAAAGGCAGGCAGCTCTTCAGAAGTGAGATGGCCAATCACTTAATGGTAATCCTACAAACAAGCAAAAAGAAGGTGTCCAGAGCGTAATATATTCAAATAGAAACAGAGGGATACATATGTGAATAAAATGCACTCACATTTAATAAAGCACTATCAAGTGCTGTACTGGCAGACCAGATATTTCAGAGTGGTCTGGCTAACTCTCCCCCCTGTGTCAGGAATCAGCGGTGAGCCCTCTCTTCCTTTAAGTATGTTCATAAAACACAGGAAATACTGGGTATATAAACTGCACTCACATTTGGTGAAGCACTATCAAGTAAAAAAACACAGTAAATACTGGGTATATAAACTGCACTCACATTTGGTGAAGCACTATCAAGTGCTGTACTCGTAGGCCAGATATTCAAGAGTATTCTGGCTAACTCTTGCCCCATATCAGAAACCAGGTACACAGTCTCCTTTCCCTCAGGTGGCAGGTAAAAATGGATCCCAAAAAAGGTTAATGCCGGTTATGTGAACCGCATCAATACCCCAATAGAAAGAGTGTATAAAATAGGTTTGATAAAAATAATGTTCTATTATATCAAAACACAGGCACAGCGACGCGTTTCTCAGTTGATACACTGTTTCATCAGGCTGAAATTATTACAATACATTTGTGAAGCCTTCATCCCTGTTTAAATGAAATGTTAACATACACAGCAAATAACCAAATCAAATTAAAATAAATAAAAACACCAAATGATGTGTTCCATTTCTTTAATAAAAGATTACAGTCTTCTAGAATTGCCGTATTAATTACCTTGTTGTTCTTGTAATTGTCTAGAAATGTAAATAAAAATAACACACGTTTAGACTGTAAATTGAAACTAAAATCCAGAAAATGTATTTAATCAAAAATTAACTTTAATACAAATTGGAAATATTTTGGGGTAAAGACAAAAACAGTGAATAATATCTGCACATTCTGATTAGCACCTTAAACACACACTATTGTTTCCATACCATTTCACAACTTTACCTGGTGTAATGCAAATCCTATTTATTATTATCCCATCCTACCCATCTTGATTTTAACTTCCCACAGGAATAGGGCCCTCAATTCCTCCTGTTTTTTTTCTGTAAAATTTTGTTGTATTGTTTCTACATTGTACTGTTATCCTTGTACCCATGGGCAACGCTGCGGAATCTGTTGGCGCTTTATAAATAAATAATAATAATAATAATAATTAAGCTTATGTAAGATTCCTTCCAGGCTGTCGAGGGCATAGGGGCATATTTATGATTGTGCGAGCGGATATGATCCGATATAGCGGATCATGTCTGCAGCACACCGATAAATGTCGACAGCATACGCTCTCGGCATTTATCAATCGGCCGCTAGCAGGGGGTGTCAATCAACCCAATCTTATTCGATCGGGTTGATTTCTGACGATTTTTGTCTGCGGCCTCAGAGCAGACGGACAGGTTATGGAGCAGCAGTCTTTACACCGCTGCCTCATAACTTCTGTTTCCGGGGAGCCTTAAGGCTCGCCGGAAACATGGGGCATCAAGCTCCGTACGGAGCTTGAAAATTATGCCCCTTAGTTTTATCAACCATATAAAAACTTTGTGTTATGTCTTCTGGTGCTATCTCTGGAAAGTGTCTATTCCATTGTTTGTATTAATACATTCACTTGTGTTTAACCATATTATGAAACAATAAGTAATAGAAAAATCTAAAATTTGACATCATTTAATCTTTTTATTTAATTCTACAAGTGACCAATCTGTCTCATAGTTAATATTTATATTTTCTATAAAATGTCTTAATTGTATATAAGCAAAAAAATTCACATATACGGAATTCTGAAATAATTTTACTGAACGTTTTGATATGTGAAGTTCCTGATTCTTAAAGTGACTCATTTCACCAGTAAACATCAAATAGTATAAATTCTTATAAACATACTTATATCAAAAATCACAAAACTGTTGTATACTAAAACAGTAATGTGGCAAGCTATTTATTAAAGGGACAGTTTACTTGAAAATGATTCTTGTTTTAAAAGATAGATTATCCCTTTATTACCTATTCCCTGGTATTGCATAACCAACACAGATAAATTAATACACTTTTTACTTCTATGATTACCTTGTATCTAAGCCTTTGCGGACTGTCCCCTTATCTCAGTTGTTTTGACAGAATTGAATTTTAGCCATTTAGTGCTGACTCATAAATAACTCCACAGGACTGAGCACAATATTATCTATATGACACACATGGGCTAGCACTGTCTAGCTTTGAAAAACTGTCAAAATGCACTGAGATAAGAGGTGACCTTCAACGGCTTAGAGGCTGCCTAGGTTTAGCTTTAGAAAAAAAAAAAAAAAATACCAAGTGAACAAAGCAGATGATAAAAGTAAATTGCAAAGTTACTTAAAATTGCATGCCATATCTGAATTATGAAAGTTTAAGTTTAACTTGACTTTCCCTTTAAATAAGGTCTAAAGTGAACTAGCACCATCATTTATCAAAATTCATAAATTATAAATATTTTATACAAAAATTAAGATTTTCCTTAAATAAAATTTTAATTTAAAAAAATCTATATTTTTCAAAGAAATAAGAATGCATTCATTTTTGTCAGCAACACCAGCAACATCCCTAACAGAAAACATGCTATAGTTACAGTTAATAGTGAAGTCATTAACAAAAATTTGCATAGAAATGTTTTCCATAATGTCATCAACTAGGTACAAAACAATAAAATTAGCATTTTATTTGATTATCTGTGAAAGGTCAATCAATGTTTTGCTAAGACTTTTTAACCTTTGCCAGGACACAAATAGTTTTCTGGAAATTCTCCAGTACATGGGCCATTTAAATGGAAATATTGATTCACCTCTGAAAGACAAAGTAATAAAGTATTTCAATCGCTATTGCGTCTTTGAAATACACAGCTGCTGCTAATAATGCTTGAATGTTTACACTTTATGATAAACAAAGATGAAGTACTGTATTTAACATATTCAAATATATTGCTATTAAAGATATGTTGCTTTCATAAATACAAGTATTGAATAAACATAAATCATAATAACAATCAACAAAATGTGACCTTTCTTGTTCATAACAGAACAGAATATATTATTAAAATAAAATTGTTTTGCTCATGATGTTGAAAACATTAACTAGAGGAATGATGCATATAATGATAAATTAATGGAAATCCATATTTTCAAACACAAGAAATAATATGAAAACTAACTGAGTGCAAATTGTAATTATGGAGAAATTTATTTTTAAGAAGCACTTAGGAAATAATGTTACATCAAACATTGCGCCTACTAGATTTTCATCCAATGTTATGAAAAAAAATGCATTGTAATAAACATCCACCTTTGTAGACTGTTATTTATCAGTGCACTATACAATAGTTTAAAACTGAGCATTCCCAGACTATAATATTTCTAAACTTTACAAATATTTAGTGAACTCAAATACCAATTGAAATCAAATCCCTATTCAGTTGAAAAAATATCTGCACTCTTTAGGCTGACGTCATATTTTGTTTACAACTTGATGAAGCATATCTCTGCTTTATTGTCTTGGATTTTGGATTATTTAGGTGTACAATAGCTTAAAATTATACACAAATTTAATAATAAAAGAAATAAAAAACATACGGCTAGATTACGAGTCTTGCGTTATGAGTAAAAAAAGCAGCGTTAAGTCTCAAAACGCTGCTTTTTTACTACCGCTGGTATTACGAGTCTTGCAGATTTAGGGGCACCACACATTTTTTTGGCCTTACCGCAAATCAACTGACGCAAATTGCGTATAGTCTATTTTCAATGGGACTTCCATAGGGCCGGTATTACGAGCTTGTCCTGGGAGGCCAAAAGTGAGCGGTACACCCTATCCCGTCAAGATTCGTACCACATTTTAAAGTCAGTAGTTATGAGTTTTACACTACAAAGCCGTAGCATAAAACTCATAACTAAAGTGATAAAAAGTACACTAACACCCATAAACTACCTATTAACCCCTAAACCGAGGCCCTCCCGCATCGCAAACACTAAAATAAAATTATTAACCCCTAATCTGCCGCTCCCAAAATCGCAGCCACTATAATAAACATATTAACCCCTAAACCACCATGCTCCCGCCTCGCAAACATTAGTTAAATATTATTAACCTCTAATCTGCTGTCCCTAACATCGCCGCCACCTACCTACATTTATTAACCCCTAATCTGCAGCCCCCAACGTCGCCGCCACTATACTAAATTTATTAACCCCTAAATCTAAGTCTAACCCTAATACCCTCTAACTTAAATATAATTAAAATAACTATAAATAAAAATTACTATCATTACCTAAATAATTCCTATTTAAAAATAAATACTTACCTATAAAATAAACCCTTAGCTAGCTACAATATAACTAATAGTTACATTGTATCTATCTTAGGGTTTATTTATTTTTTACAGGCAAGTTTGTATTTATTTTAACTAGGTAGAATAGTTACTAAATAGTTATTAACTATTTACTAACTACCTAGCTAAAATTCATACACATTTACCTGTAAAATAAAACCTAACCTAAGTTACACTAACACCTGTGAAATCAGCTCTTTTACCTTAAAAAAAATACAAACAACCCCCCCAACAGTAAAACACACCACCCACACAACCAACCCCCCAAATAAAACCCTAACTAAAAAAAACTAAGCTCCCCATTGCCCTGAAAAGGGCATTTGGATGGGCATTGCCCCTAAAAGGGCATTTAGCTCTATTGCAGCCCAAAGCCCTAACCTAAAAATAAAACCCACCCAATAAACCTTTACAAAAACCTGACACTAACCCCTGAAGATCCACTTACAATTTTGAAGATCCGACATCCATCCTCAACGAAGCCGGGAGAATTCCTCAACAAAGCCAGTAGAAGTCTTCATCCAATCTGGGAGAAGTGGTCCTCCAGACGGGCAGAAGTCTTCATCCAGACGGCATCTTCTATCTTCATCCATCCGGTGCGGAGCGGCTCCATCTTCAAGACCTCCGATGCGGAGCATCCTCTTCTTCCGATGACTCTTCCAGAATGAAGGTTCCTTTAAGTGATGTCATTGAAGATGGCGTCCCTTAGATTCCGATTGGCTGATAGAATTCTATCAGCCAATCGGATTTAAGGTTGAAAATCAAAAGGCCTCTTCTCTCTGCTAATCCTTCTTGATCTCTCCGCAGCCTTTCTTACTGTTGACCACCCTCTTTTGCTCCAAACCCTCAAATCCTTTGGCATCAGTGACACAGCCCTCTCGTGGTTCTTGTCCTACCTGTCACGTACTTTTAGTGTAGCCTTCTCTGGGGCCTCCTCTGCCCCATCACCACTTTCTGTTGGGGTACCGCAAGGCTCTGTCCTCGGTCTCCTACTCTTCTCAATCTACACATCATCATTAGGTTCCCTAAGTCCCACGGTTTCCAATATCATTCGTATGCCGACGACACCCAAATCTACTTCTCTGCACCAGACCTATCTCCTTCTATGCTAACCCGTGTCACTAACTGTCTTGCTCACATCTCTTCCTGGATGTCCTCTCACTACCTCAAGCTAAATCTCTCCAAAACTGAGCTCCTTATTTTCCCCCCTTCTTACAAAATCTCCACCCCAATCTCTCTATAACTGTCGACAACTCCATCATTACCCCTACCCAACATGCCAGATGTTTTAGGGTCACATTTGACTCAGATCTTTCTTTCACTCCTCACATTCAGTCCTTGGCTAAAGCCTGCAGCTTCCACCTTAAAATATCTCTAATATTAGACATTTCCTTACACAAGACACAACTAAAATTTTAATCCACTCTCTCCTCCTTTCCCACCTTGATTACTCTCTGGTCTCCCCAGCTGCAGCCTAGCTCCTTTAAAATCCATAATGAATGTCTCTGCCAGGCTTATCTTCCTTACATCTGCTGCACCTCTCTGCCAATACCTTTACTTCCTCTTAACTCTAGGATTAAACACAAAATTCTCCCTCTGACATACAAAGCCCTCAACTGCACTACTCCCACCTATATCTCAGACCTTGTCTCCAGATACTCTCCCTCCCGTCCCCTTCAGTCTGCTCATGACCTCCTACTCTCCTCCTCTCTTGTTACCTCATCCACGCCCATTTACAGGACTTCTTCAGACTGGCTCCAATCTTTTGGAACTCTCAGCCTTGCTCCACAAGAATCTCCCCTAGTTTTGAAAGCTTCACGCGCTCCCTAAAGACCTTACTGTTCAGGGATGCATACAACCGACAATAACCTTTCTTTATGCCAGTTCCTCTCCTCCATTGCTATCCCCTGAACCCCCTTAGCATGTATGCCTAAGAGTCCAGCTGTTTGTAGATCACCTTCTTAAGAGGTGACTACAACAGTGCGACTCTTGGCAGGGCCCTCTACCCATTTGATCCCTATAATTGTTTTGTTGCACTCTGCCTTTGTTTATAGCTCTGCAGAATCTGTTGGCGCTCTACAAATAACTAATAATAATAATAATAATAATAATAATATATATATATATATATATATATATATGTATATATATATATATATATATATATACACACACACATATATATTTATATATATACACACACATACAGACAAATAAATACACACATATATACAGACATATAAATAACCACACATATATACACACCTACAGACATATAAATGCATACTTGCAGACGCATACAGATATACAAACAAATAAATACATACACACATATAAATATATAAATAAATATATACAGACACACACATATACAGACTTATACATACCCCCCCACACACACACACATGTATGCAAAAACACACACATACACAAACACATACAGACATATAAATACACACACATATATGTATAAATAAATATATATATATATATATATACACACACATATACACACATATAGACAAATAAATACACACATATATACAGACATATAAAGACACGCACAAATACACACATACAGACATATAAATAACCACACAGATATACACACACATACAGACATATAAATAACCAAACAGATATACACACATACAGACATATAAATGCATACTTGCAGATATATAAATACACACAGACATACAGACAAATAAATACATACACACAAACACACACACACATATATACAGACACACACAGACATAGAAATACATACATATACACAGGCAGACACACACACATACATATAAATGCATACACATATACACACATAAATACACACAGACATGTACTCACACATGCATACAGACATAAAAAGGCATACACACATATACACAGACAGACACACACACACACAGACATAAAAAAGCATACACACATATATACAGAAACACATACATATAAATACATACACAAATACACACACATACATACAGACATATAAATACACACATACATATACACATACATACATACAGACATATACATGCATACACAAATATAAACACACACACATATACGCACATATATAGACAGGCATTTAAGTGCATACACACATATACACAGACAGACACACACATATAAATGCACACACACATACAGTATACAGACACACACACTTACAAACACACATACAGACATATAAATACACACACATACAGACACACACACATTTGAGTGTATATTCCTTATCTCTCATTTCATGACAGCCCTGAGACATCTCAGATAAGCCTTTTTTATATACACACACATACATACAGACATTTAAATGCATACACATATATATACACACATATACATACAGACATATAAATGCACACACACATACATAAATACATATAGATATATAAATACACACATACTGTACATATACACACACATACAGTACATACAGATATAAATACACACAGACATATAAATGCATACACACATATACACACACATACATACAGATATATAAATACACACAGACATACACACATACATACATACAGACATAGAAATACACACAGACATATACACACACACATACAGACAGGCATATAAATGCATACACACATATACACAGACAGACTGAGACAAACACACATACAGACATATAAATGCACACACACATACATAAATACATATAGATATATAAATACACACATACTGTACATATACACACACATACAGTACATACAGATATAAATACACACAGACATATAAATGCATACACACATATACACACACATACATACAGATATATAAATACACACAGACATACACACATACATACATACAGACATAGAAATACACACAGACATATACACACACACATACAGACAGGCATATAAATGCATACACACATATACACAGACAGACTGAGACAAACACACATACAGATATATAAATGCACACACACATACACACATATAAATGCACACACACATACAGACATATAAATACATACACATGCACACACATTTGAGTGTATATTCCTAATCTCTCATTTGATGACACCCCTGAGACATCTCAGATAAGCCTTTTTTTGTGTCACCATCTGCCATTAAGGAAGAGAGCACCTGTTTGGAGCAGCTAAGGGATGCAACCTGAGGGTAAGAAGATGAAAACTTCCAGTTATATTGGCGTGATTTAGGTGAAACATGGACACTACGAACATGAGTGGTAACTTTTCTTTTGTGGAGTTGGTCTAATAATTTATCAAATACTCTAGCAAAACAAATAGGTATATAAGATAGGGGTGCCCAGCCTTTTTATATGTGGGACACTTCATTTATTTTTTATTAATAAACTGTTTTTTTATAGAACCTCTCCAAATATTGCAGCGCTTTTAAGTATGATGTTGGGTTATAGGAAATAAATATAATCAATACAATTTGTATGGATAACCAATAGATATGTTAAAATCTAAACAATACTATATAAGTACTTGATATAAACAACTCATAATATATAACCAAAAAATTTATAAAAAATTGATAAAAGATTATTATAAAAGCAATAGATAATATATAGTCAAATGGTAATAAGCTTAAAATGATCCTCTAAGACAGATCCGATAATGAAAAAATTAAAAGTCTTTACACAATACCATTATTATAATGAACTCTCTGTTCTTAAGGATTGTTCGATCATCCGTGTTAGCTTTCACGCTGTTCAATAGTGGACTATATGTTCTAATCAAGTCTGATCGGTGCTGCCTCCCCAGAAACTATGACAAGTGTTGGGTGTCTTCACAAAACTACAAAAACAAAAAGGGGAAAAGGCGCAGCCGCGACTCAAAGCTTCAATTTATTTAATATACATTTAGAACAGACATGATTGCACTTACAAAATGAAAATATAAGTAATGCCTTAGAACTCCACACCGTTCTGTGCTTTCAACAAGCTTTCCCCTCCAGGTAGATAGAATGTCTTATAGTCTTTCCTCCGTGCAGATATTAGTTATTTTTCAGATCGGTAACACTTTAAGAGGAATCCTTCACTAGTGGGATGGAGGGCATCAGGTGCAAAGTCTTTGAAGTAAATCACACTTTTTTATCTTAGTAAGATAAAAAAAGTGTGATTTACTTCAAAGACTTTGCACCTGACGCCCTCCAGCCCACTAGCGAAGGATTCCTCTTAAAGTGTTACCGATCTGAAAAATAACTAATATTAATATTAAAAATAAATGTTTTTTTTTTTATTTTATTTAGGTAACTGTATTTAATTTTTGTCATTGATTTAATTGTAGTGTAAGGTTAGGTGTTCGTGTAAGACAGGTTAGGTTTTATTTTACAGGTAAATTTGTATTTATTTTAGCTAGTTAGCTAGTAAATAGTTAATAACTATTTAGTAACTATTCTACCTAGTTAAAATAAATACAAACTTGCCTGTAAAATAAAAATAAACCCTAAGTTAGCTACAATGTAACTATTAGTTATATTGTAGCTAGCTTGAGGTTTATTTTACAGGTATTTAGTTTTAAATAGGAATTATTTAGGTAATGCTAGTAGGTTTTATTTAGATTTATTTTAATTATATTTAAGTTAGGGGGTGTTAGGGTGAAGGTTAGACTTAGGTTTAGGGGGTTAATAAATTTAGTATAGTGGCGGCGACATTGGGGGCAGCAAATTAGGTGTTCATTAATGTAGATGTATCAAAAAGAGAGGGGAGAAGAAGATGGACATAAAGTGCGAGCACTCAAGGAGAAGATATAAATAAATGTGAAAAACACACATCAAATATTTCATGCCCTAAAGGCATGAAGAGGAGGGAAATAACCCAGGAAAAATAATTAAAATATAACGTATATTTAAAAAATAATCAATAAAAATGATAATGTAATGTAGGTGTATTAAAACTTAGATTAATGGGGGGGCGGAGCCAACTCTCAAGCTGAACAGACGCAAGTGCTAGGAGCTCCAGCTTTAATAAATCTATAGAAGCCTCTAAGTAGAACTAAAATTATATTTTGTATAGCACAACTGGCGTGAGACTAACTGACAGTCTTCTAAGACCATATTTTGCAGCAAGCGGCTCAATCTTCAAAGAAAGACCTGGTTTCCCACACAGCCGAAGGGATGAACTCTCGAATCTTAGACGCATTGTCTCTACTTGGCTCTCACATGGACTCCCAGTTCCATAGCTTTTCTCATCTCTTATTGTCCGGACGGGAGGACTCGCCTAAATTACCCAAAGAAGATGTTTTCATTTTTTCCTCCCCGGCTGCGCCTTTGCCTCAGCAAGCTAAGATGGCGGACATAGCCAGTCAAGATTTTACTACGCCACAGCTGCGACTGGCTCCCACTCTGGGACACTTTTAGTTCCAGATGATAAAAGGCCGGTGGAGATGAGGATCGAGAATGACACGACCGCACACTATTGCTATGAGGACAGAATGCCTGATCCACTGCTCTCTCAAGCTACCAACCTTTATTGTGCCGAGAGGAGAACCGATAACGATGTCATAGCCCCAGATGGAGAGGGTCAGCTACAGCCGGTTGCATCAGATCTCCCTTCTTCTATACTCCTGACACCTGGAACGGTAACAATCTTACCTAAGCTTAGAGACCTCCCAGACACCCCGGTCTATTGGTTGTATGTGGAGCGGGAGACGCTATTAACCCTAACCATCCGACATAGACTGCAAGATCCTCAAACGTTCAGAAAAGGAATTATTGGACTGTTAGTACAAGCTCCTATAGGACTGTTGAATAGTCTGTTTGACCCAGGTGGCAAATGGTGTTACCCTGAACTCTTCTCTTGTCATGGGTTATATAGTGCACACCACAGATTTTCCATTTGGGTACTTGACGGTCCGTTGCAAATTACAGAGGACTGCATGTTCTTTCAAACCTATACGACCCACTTCTGCTATTGAGAATTGTAATAGGCCAAAATACTAGCTTCTAACTGTCAGTTTAGCAGTTATAGTGATGTCTGCTGAGCAACTACTGTACCTTGCATGTTTTTTTTTTTTTGTTTTGTTTTTTTTTTCTTCTGTTATTCATAGTTACTATTTTTTTTTTTTTTAGCATAATGTCTCTAATGTGGTGTATAATGTTTATTGCCCAATATACTTATCCTTTGTTTTTTTCATTTTATATATATTCTGCACTGCCCTATAGGTCACACTTAAGTAGGAGACTCATGCTCCATTTTCTTAACCAGCGTGCAGTCAGCAGCATTGATGCATAAGTTATTAGCTCCAGAATGCCTACCCCTCTGCCCACAGTTATAGCCCATCCTTTTCCAACACCTCTCCACATGAGTACCCTGTAACCCCATATTGAGCTGGCATGGGTAGCTATAAACATTGACCTGCTGGACTAATCCCTCTCCACCTTGAGATACTGAAGTGGAGAGGCATGCTATATATTTTTTGTTGTTATCTTGACATTATGCATATGTACATGCTCTGATGCTATATTATTTAACTCATCATACCATTTTGTATAGACCCAGATGCCAGAGATTATATCCCTACACAAGCTACTCCTAACACAGCATACCATAATTATATGCTTAGCCGCTCATACTAATGATAAGTGTTACCTAGTCACACTGTAGATTTGCTCTTAATTCACGCTCTATAGCTGTGGTCCCTGTCACTTAGTCCTGGTTATTGTTCTGTATGCATCAGCATATTTTGATGGGAATGAGTCAAAATGTTTATGGTCTTATACTGAAATGGGTATGCTGGGGGGTAAAACTGTAATGTTTAGATCTGCTAGCATTATGGACAACTATTAACATAATCTAGTCTTGGTTGGGTGAGTACATCTAACTCTAATGTATTGTTCTTGTTTAGGTAGTGTTTGTTTAATTATAAGTTTAATGTCAAAATTGTATACGCTTGGAGAATGAGATCGATGTGTGATGTCTGATATTGTCATTCATGAAGAGATGTTTAATCCCTGGGAATCAGTTAAGACTATTTTTCTATATATATATATCTCATTATGGTTATCCTTTGGGGTTACCCTGCACTATCTCCCTATGATGCACGAGCGGACTGTCAGCGGCCGAGACAGTTTGCTATAGCTTTAATAGGTTTTAACATGTATATAGTTGTCATACCTGACAAACCCTGATATAGTAGATATGTAGCTTCAGACACAGCACCACCTCATTACTAGTGCATATAATTTATTATTGCTAGGCTCCTCTCCTCCCTTTCCCGCTGGTACTGGTTGCCTGCGGGTCATACCCCTACTCCCTTTCCCCTCATCGCTCTTAAGTGGCATCTCCCCTGGAGAGGAGCTCATCTAGAAGCCCCCTATATCTCATCTTATACCATGTATGCTACCATTTGTTCTATATCTCATCGTGCACACATTCTAATACCCCTCTCTGAGAGCAATTGATCCAGAATATAATCGTACTCTTTTTTATACACAAAGGCCCAGGGACTTTTATTAGGTTTCCACTTAAGTATTTTTCTAGAGAGCAGACATCATGATAATAACCTGGGGAACTTGTTAGCTCCAATATAACTTAGGGCTTAGCCCCCCGCCCTTACCTTTAGCTACTGTTCACCCTTACTGTAAGTGAACAAATAAGCGGTGTTTATCCGCAATTGTTAATACACAATTATAAGTTTTTCTAAGTTGCTCTCAGCCTTCTGCCTATAAAGAAAATGAGCCATTTTGCCCTCCGTTCATGTGTATCTAATAGGAGCAACTTGTTATGACTCCCTATAATTTGTCAATCTTCAAATAATAAATACACTTATTTTATAATTAATATACCATTCTATAGGAAGTATAACTTTCTCGGGTTGTTTAAATTCTATCATTTTCTTATGTGTTTATATAGGAAACAAAAGGAAAAAAGAGGTAATGCTTGATTATATGTATTTGACTTTGTACTTGCATACAATGTTTTCTATATTTTTTATGTTCTTTTATTGAGATACATATATAATACTTGAATTAAGATCTTTTTATTCTCTTATATGTAAAGGTTCCAGTGTCCAATGGATAAACAATGTCTTGTATGCAAAAATTACCAAAGTGATGCAAAATGTACATTATGTTCATGTTCTTTCTTTTTCTTGCACTGCCTCAATAAAAACCTTTGATTAAAAAAAAAAAAAAAACTTAGATTAATAACTGAAGGATGAGTTGGCAAACTGAATAATCAAATTTTGTATCAGAGTAACCCACCAAGAATTGCACCAAAAAACTAAAAAAGAGAAAGATGTCTCGCCACAATTAGTTATAACATATGCATAAAGGCTATAATTACTGATTATATTGTTATAATATATTGGTGCTAGTTCAAAGGAGGGCAACAAGAGATAGCCAATAATGGAACTGAGAGGCCAAAGTATTATGGCTGCTAACGAGTTCAATGTTTACCTGAACTCGTTCAACTGAGATCTGATCTCTTCCGAAAAGAAACTGCTATTAATTCCATACTGCAGTTTGACAGTTGCCACACCACACAAACAAAAAGAGCGATCCCCACAGGAGAATTCCTGCGTATTAGATGTAACTGCTCAGATGATATTATATTCTATAAAAGAGCAAAGGAGCTGACAATACGTCTAAGAGATAGAGGGTATACGCGCCAAATTATCAGGAAAGCTTTTCAGAGAGCCAGACATACCCCAAGAGATCAATTATTAATACCCAAAGAGTATTAGTATAGACGATAAAATCAGATTTGTAAGCACTTTCAATACAGAGCATAAATCCATTTGTGATATACTGAATAGACATACTAGTATTTTAAAGTCAGATGAGGACCATGCACAATTTGTGGGTGATAGAATGTTTACCAGCTGGAGGAGAGCACCCACTATTGGGAACAAATTGGTAAGGAGTCACTTTGTGAGAAAAAGTACCAACACTTATATTTGTGGCACATATACGTGCGGATCATGCAGTTTTTGTAAATATGTTGTTAATATCAGAAAATTTGAGACACTCACTGAAAGTATAAAGAAAATGTATGGATTTGCTAACTGCAGAACAAGGAATTTTGTATACTACTTAGCATGTGTATGTGGTAAAAAATACATTGGTATTACGACACATGAGTTACGAGTTAGACTTGGTGAACATCTTAATAATATTAAGAATTGTCAAATAGACAAAAAGAACAATAAGAGCCTAACCCCTGTAGCCAGACATTATCTAAAATTTCATGACACCAAACCAATTCTAAATATATATGTCCTTCAAGTGATAAAACCTGGGATAAGAGGTGGTAATGTGGAATCCATGTTACTACAAGCAGAATGTAGATGGATTTTCTGGCTGAACACATTGACACCATTAGGCATGAATGAACAAGATGGATATGAGGATTTTCTGTAAATAACTTTAGGATTATCTTATGCATAGTGACTACATCAAAATAAACAGCTGTCTCAATTTACTTTCAAGACCAATCTATTACTCTGGTATTTTTAATCAGATATACCGTATATAACTCATGCATATTTGTCAATATGAAATCTATATATCATCCTAATATTCATTAATTTTCCACTCAAACGCATAATAGTGTACAGGTTAACACCCCCCTTTGGGGGATTCTTTGTAAAATGTTTGTGACATTACTGCCTCTGTTCAAATAACATATGCATAAAGGCTATAATTACTGATTATATCATTATGAATAATGGACTTATGTGGGATTCTGTCCAACAATACTTTGTTGATTATCTATATCTATTTTATGGTTAAAATGTTCCTAAAATATCATTATGAACAATGGTATTATGTGGAACTTGTCTTAATAATATTCTGTCCAATACTTATAGCTATTAAAATGACTTTATACAGATACCCATAATAGTGGGACTGGATTTAGCACATATGTGTTGGAGTTTCTTCATGGCATAAAAATCCGCTCTACCAAAACATATAATGTTAAACATCGTTATACAAAATGTACATATTTAAATCATATACAGTGAATACCTGTAATTGGGGCATACTTTGATTCTATTTACTAACTCTCAGTATTTATAGTACCAGTAACTATATACCTATCTAGTTACAATGTCAAATGATTTCAGATTAACTGTGTTGGCTTATTAGCGCTTTTATACTATTATACACTAGGAGTCTTCTCGTCCTTATTTCTGTACCCACATAGTACATGAACGGATCTTATATATTTATCTTTGGTAACCTATTGTCCCTTAGTTAATCAAGCATACCTGCAATATATTTCCCTTTTTTCTCTTGTTTAGGGCATGATATCTTTGTTGTGTGTTTTTTCACATATATGTATAGCTTTTCCTTGAGTGCTCACGCTTTATGTCCATCTTTCTCTCTCCCCTCTTTTTGATACATTTATTTTGAAGGACAGTGAGCACCCCCACGTCATTTGATAGATAATTATATGCTATTATTTAGCATTGCTAGACTATCTTATAGAACTACGTTATGTGTGGTATTTATTGATAACCATTCCATTACTACTATTTACAAAGTTAATAAATGTAGGTAGGTGGTGGCGATGTTAGGGGCGGCAGATTAGGGGTTAATAATATTTAACTAGTGTTTATGATGCAGGAGTGCGGCAGTTTAGGGGTTAATATGTTTATTATTGTGGCAACAATGTCTGGAGTGGCAGATTAGGGGTTAATAATTGTATTTTAGTGTTTGTGATGTGGGAGGGCCTCGGGTTTAGGGGTTAATAGGTAGTTTATGGGTGTTAGTGTACTTTTTAGCACTTTAGTTATGAGTTTTATGCTACAGCTTTGTAGCCCAAAACTCATAACTACTGACTTTCAGTTTACAGTATTGATCGGTATAGGATGTCCTGCTCACTTTTTGGCTTCCCAGGCAGACTCGTAATACCGGCGCTATGGAAGTCCCATTGAAAAAGGACATTTTGAAAGCTGCGGTAATTATGCTGCGTTACAGCCAAAAAAGTGTGCGGTGCAGCTAAACCTGCAAGACTCGTAATACAAGAGGTAGTGAAAAAGAACCTTAACGCTGCTTTTTCACACATACCGCAAAACTTGTAATCTTACCGAATATTAAATAATAAAACACAATTAATTGCACACATAAAAGTTCAAATATAAATAAAATTATCAACATAAAATTCCATTAAAAAGTCAATATTTTGCATACAAGGGGGTCCATTTATCATTGTGCAGACGGACATGATCTTCTATAGCGAACCATGTCCGTTGCACATCGATAAATCCTGACAGCATACACTGTCGGCGTTTATCATTGCATAAATAAAAAGAGAGAGAGAGATGCACTCAGCTGAGACAAAACAAAAGCTGGAAAAGCTTCCGTGCCTGTTCATTTTATTATAGTGTGCCACTCAGGGTGCATACTCTTTTAGCACACTATGCCTCTTCACAGAGAAAAAATATCCTGTAGCATATCAGTCTGACCCTGCCCAATGACAGTCCAGCGCCGAAATACCAGGCAATTCTTCTATGAACAAGAGAAACAACAACCCCAGACGATCGTTTCGGCCTTCTGTGGGCCTCGTCAGTGAGGTGCAGTCGCATCTCTCTAAGGGCATGTGTGCAAGGAGTCCACGTCTGGTTTCCCCTTTTACTCTTAGGGAGACCCAAGAGCAATTTGCATAAATAAAAAGAGAGAGAGAGATGCACTCAGCTGAGACAGAACAAAAGCTGGAAAAACTTCCGTGCCTGTTCATTTTATTATAGTGTGCCACTCAGGGTGCATACTCTTTTAGCACACTATGCCCCTTCACAGAGAAAATATATCCTGTAGCATATCAGACTGACCCTGCCCAATGACAGTCCAGCGCCGAAACACCAGGCAATTCTTCTCTGAACAAGAGAAACAACAACCCCAGACGATCGTTTCGGCCTTCTGTGGGCCTCGTCAGTGAGGTGCAGTCGCATCTCTCTAAGGGCATGTGTGCAAGGAGTCCACGTCTGGTTTCCCCTTTTACTCTTAGGGAGACCCAAGAGCAATTTGCATAAATAAAAAGAGAGAGAGAGATGCACTCAGCTGAGACAGAACAAAAGCTGGAAAAACTTCCGTGCCTGTTCATTTTATTATAGTGTGCCACTCAGGGTGCATACTCTTTTAGCACACTATGCCCCTTCACAGAGAAAAAAAATCCTGTAGTATATCAGTCTGACCCTGCCCAATGACAGTCCAGCACTGAAATACCAGGCAATTCTTCTCTGAACAAGAGAAACAACAACCCCAGACGATCGTTTCGTAATTCTTTTATTAGAAAAATAATCATATATGCATATATACAAAATAAAATCATAATAACAAATGCAAACAATATATCTCTTGTTACAAAACTGAAATATTGACCCAAATTTTTGTCATCAGAAAAAAATCAAAATGCAAATATTAAACTTAAATAATCACACAAAATAAAATTAAACATATTTCAAATACAGACAAAAAAAAAAAAAAAAAAAAAAAAAAACTAAATAATCCAATCCTTCCACTTCTTTGTCTTCCAGATGCCTTCAGAATCTAATTCCCCATATCGCCTCCTATCAAAAGAAAAATACAAAAACAACTTCCCACGGATCATACCCACACAATTACCTACAGTAACTACCTCTTTCTTAAAAATCAAAATATTACGCACATCCCACAACACCTCCTTCACACAACATGCCAACAACCATATCAATCTTGCTTTCTCCTTTTCCACACCACTTCCACACAAACCATACATCATCATATTAAAAGTAAAAAACTGCACTCCAGTCAAACCCTTAATCATCCTTTTCAAACTTCTCCAAACATCCCTAGCATACTCACAATTCCAAAACAAATGAATAACACTCTCGCTTTGAAAACAACCATCTCTAGGACACACTTCTGAAGCCACTAAACGACGCATTCTCTGAAAATCCCTTGTTGGCAAACACTTATGCACACTCATCCAACTAATATCTTTCTGCCTATTCATCAAATACTTATTACACACATTTTTCCATACCAACACACATTCATTTTCATTCAAACCCCCAATCAACTCAAGACCTTCCTTCTTCTCCAACATTTTCAACACCATTCTGTTTGCACACCACATCTCCCTACTAACATTCTCCAAACCATATTTTTTAATCCAACATTCCACCCTTACATAAAACCACGGAACAGCAAAACATACCGGTTTCTTTCTATCAATCTCAAATAAACCATATCGTCTTAAAACATTTCCACAAGCATACTTTACCATACAACCAGCCATGCTATCCTTACCACTCAGAACCACACACCTACTAACATATTTCACAGCCAAAAATCTCTCCACATTTGGAAAACCCTTACCACCAACATTCTTACTCTTAACAACAACATCTCTTTTCAAACGCTCCATACCAGAACTCCAGAAAAAAGAAAACAACACTCTCAAAATTCTCCGAAAAATCCTCTCAGGTGGCGGAAAAACTAACGCCAAATATAACATAATAGGAATCAAAACCGATTTAATAACTAACATTTTTCCTTCCAAAGATAAAGTCCTTAAAGACCAAAACTGAAGTTTTCTACTCACTTTATCAAAAACATTCTCCCAACTTTCCAAGCCTTTCAAATCCACATCAAATTTCACACCCAACACCTCAATTGCACCTTCAGTCACAGGCCATCCACAGGAATCAATCTCCCTATCATTACCAAAAACTTTAACTTTACACTTATTCCAATTAACTCTGAAACCACTTGCCATACAAAAACATTCAACTAAAGTTTTCACCCTCCTCAAACCAGCCTGAGTCTCACATACCACACTCACATCATCCATATACCCAATCACTTTTAAACACCTTCCATTACTACCAGGAACACTCACACCTCTAACTAATTTATCCTTCCTCAAACTAGTTAATAATGGCTCAATGACACATACAAATAACACAGGAGACAAAGGACATCCTTGACGCACTCCAGATTTAACACAAAATTCCTCAGTCAAAAAACCATTAACCTGGACTTGACTCACAATATCACTATACAAACATTTAAACCATCCAATAATCTTACCAGAAAAACCTAAACGTTCTAAAACATGAAACATAAAATCATGCACTACCCTATCATACGCTTTTTCAAAATCCACAATAGCAACAGCAACAGACCTCATCCTCTCCCTCACATACCACAGTACATCACGTAGTAACAACAAACTTTCAGAAATCTGACGCCCAGGAACAGCACACACTTGCTCTTCACCCACAACCTTACCAATCACTCCACGCATTCTATTTGCCAACACCTTTGCAATAACCTTATAGTCAACATTCAACAACGTAATCGGCCTCCAATTCCTCAAATCTCTCTTATCACCCTTTTTAAATAACAAAACAATCAAACCTTTCCTCATTGAAACAGGCAAAACATTCATTCTAAAAACAAACTTACAAACATCCAACATATCCACCCCAATCAAATTCCAAAAACAAGTATAAAATTCAACAGGCAAACCATCACAACCAGGTACCTTCCCATTCTTAAAACTCCTAACAACCTCTGCAATCTCATCCAAACTTAGATCCCTTTCTAACAAATCATTATCATATTTTTCCAACTTAACCTCAATGTTTTCCAACAACTCATTTTCCAATAAAACATCTCTTGTTTTTTCTTTATACAGCTCACTGTAAAACTCATGAACTTCACGCAAAACACCATCCGTACCATTAACTTCACACTCAACCTTATCAAAAACACTAACAAAACCAGTCTTTCCTTCAAAAGCTTTCTTAAAAAAATATTTACTACAAGACTCATCCTTTTCCATTTTCTCCAATCTTGCCATAAAAACAATTTTCTTTCCTTTTTCATGCATACACTTTTTAATTATCTTTCTTGCTTCAGCAATTTCCTCATGCACATCAATACCACAATTTCTCAATTCATACAAATACAACAACCTCAGATACCATTTATCATACAACTCCCTTTCCATTCTAGCTTTCTCACAGCCTTTCTTAATAAAAAACCTCTTTATTTCCACCTTCAACCATTCCCACCACATAAGCACATTACTAAAATCACATTTTCTTTCACGCCACCTTTCATACATCCAAACAAACTGACGCTTAAACTTCTCATCTTTTAACAAATCCACATTCAGTTTCCAAACACCCTTACCATACTTAATCTTCAAATCACAATTCACCTTACACATCAAAAGGGCATGATCCGTAAAGGGCATCCGCTTTAAAGAAAAATCATCAACACATAAAAATTTAGATAAAAAACAAAAATCAATTCGAGATTTTATCCCACCACTATCACTAAAGAAAGTAAAACCCTCCCCTGAAAAAGAAACAGACCCGAAGGCATCCTTCAAACCGAAAGATTTAAGCAAATCAAGTAAAAACTTCCCTGAGCTATCCACCCTACAATCACTCCCACCCTCTCTGTCCCCATTCTTAATAATACAATTAAAATCCCCAACCAAAAAAGTTGGCTCTCGACCTGGCAGAAAAAACTTTAAAGTTTCAAAATTAAGCAAACGTTCTACCCTATTTGGAGAAGCATATACATTAAACAAACGAAAAACAGTCCCACAAAAACTAAAACTAACCAAAAGTACCCGACCTGGGACAATATGAACTACATTAAGGATAGAAAAACTAAACCCCTTAAACAAAACTCCCACCCCCCCATTCCTATCAGAAGAACAAGACCATACTTTAGGACCATATTCCCAGTCAGCACATTTAGGATGTTCAGAGAGACCACATTCCTGCAAACAAAAAATATTAGCAGAACATACAGATAATAATTTAAAAATTGCAGCTCTCCTTGCTAAAGTTGTCATACACCTGACATTAAGGGAAGAAATGGTCAGAAACATCACAAAAATAAATTAAAGAAAAACAAAAAAAAAAAATAACATCAGGACTTCTTCTTTCCTTTCTTTTTCTTAGGACTCAAAGGAGATCCTTTAAATCTGCCTCTGTGACGTTCCGACCTCCTAGGCTCCCCTTTGCCAGCCTCATAACCAGTAACTTCAGCAAGTTGGTTCACATCTCTTTTATCTAGATAACCAACAGAAGAGGCATCAGAAAAGTCACCTATACACTGGCTTGAGTCAGAAGGAACGTCTTTAGTAGAGACAGAAGGAAACTCTGAAATTAAAGAGTCAGCATCACTTGTAGTATCTGGATCTGCACCCTTAACTACTGGAAGATTCAAATCAGGACTCTCCCATCCATCAGAATCCGGATCTATTTTTCGCTTGGAGGCAGATTTTTTCCCTTCAGTGTCCATATCCTCCTCAGAACTAGAGGACACAACAGCAGACCAATCAATGTTCTCCCCTTCACCAAGAACAGCATCAGGAGCAGCATCACAAGATGACTCAGTGAAGGAAACATTCTCTGTCCCAGGAACAGCAACAGTATCATCCACATTGGGCAACAGGGCTTCAAGAACATCTGAAGCAGCTATCACATTAGATGTAGCAAGATCCACTTCCTGAAGATGAGATTGGGCTTCCTCCACCTTCTCAGCCACAGGAACCACCACAGGAGCATCAGACACCTCTCCGACAGGGACCCCAAATGCAGATTTCTTGCACAAAAGAGGTAATATAGAGTTCAATGCCTCATCAGAGACCTCCTCCTCATTCACAGATGGCTCAACTGCAACTGAAGATGGTTTTTTTGCAACATCAGCATAGGAAGGCTTCACTCTATCAAGCCCCTGCAACATCATCAAAGGACACATCCTGCACAGATGACTTGAAGAACCACACAGGTCACAGGTCCGGCGTTTACTACAGTGGGCAACAAGATGATCCTCCTCACCGCAATTTCGACATCTGGCACCTGGGCAATTTTCAGCAATGTGACCAAACAGGTTGCAACTACGGCAAAAAAGAGGCATGTCATCATAGTATAGGAAACCTCTATTTCCACCAATGGCGAAAGTCTGTGGAGGGTGTTTCTTTCCACCAATACCTAATTCATCAGGCACAAACCGCACCCAGAACCTGCGCTTTCCATTGAAAGTCCCAAACTGATTCTTCAGCTTGCTACCTCCTTGAACATCATCAAAGTAGCGACAAAGAAACAGACGAATTTCCACATCAGTGACCCAAGGGTTGTACATATGTACTGTCACCGGGATTCTTCTCTCCCTCTGCACACAGGCAACAAATTTCATGCCAACCAACTCTGGAGCAGCAGCCATATCAATAGTCCGTTGATAGCAGGTCTGTAAATAATGCTCATCGGTGAAAGCCACATCAAAAATCCCTCTTGAAGGGAATGACTGAACACAATGCAAACTTGCTCTTGGCATCTTCAAAACACCCTCCAAAACCACCTGCTGGACATGAGCCAAACCAATCTTCTCTCGAAAGTCCTCAGAAATCAACACCCGAAGTGTATGGGGAACATTTGGCACATTGGTAGCCATATTTGCCCTATTGCCTCTTTAGGCTGGATTTCAGAGCGTCCCCCCAAAAGCAGCATGTGGCTGAAGTCCAGGGACGATGCCACAAGGCCAAGGGGACGGCCCTACTACCCAGTTGCTCTACGCCTAAGGAGTAGCCACCCCCCCAATAGCAGCAGGAGCCCAAACCCCAAAGGGAAAGGACCCCAGGCCGAAGGAGCAGGTCTCCAGGCAGCAAACCAAGACCAAGCACAGAAAACTGCACTTGATCCAAGCCAAAGGCCCGAGAAGCAACCTCAGCTGATCGTTTCGGCCTCCTATGGGCCTCGTCAGTCAGGTGCAGTCGCATCTCTCTAAGGGCATGTGTGCAAGGAGTCCACGTCTGGTTTCACCTTTTACTCTTAGGGAAACCCAAGAGCAATTTGCATAAATAAAAAGAGAGAGAGAGAGATGCACTCAGCTGAGACAGAACAAAAGCTGGAAAAACTTCCGTGCCTGTTCATTTTATTATAGTGTGCCACTCAGGGTGCATACACTTTTAGCACACTATGCCCCTTCACAGAGAAAAAAATATCCTGTAGCATATCAGTCTGACCCTGCCCAATGACAGTCCAGCACCGAAATTCCATGCAATTCTTCTCTGAACAAGAGAAACAACAACCCCAGACGATCATTTTGGCCTTCTGTGGGCCTCGTCAGTGAGTTGCAGTCGCATCTCTCTAAGGGCATGTGTGCAAGGAGTCCACGTCTGGTTTCCCCTTTTACTCTTAGGGAGACCCAAGAGCAATTTGCATAAATAAAAAGAGAGAGAGAGATGCACTCAGCTGAGACAGAACAAAAGCTGGAAAAACTTCCGTGCCTGTTCATTTTATTATAGTGTGCCACTCAGGGTGCATACTCTTTTAGCACACTATGCCCCTTCACAGAGAAAAAATATCCTGTAGCATATCAGTCTGACCCTGCCCAATGACAGTCCAGCACCGAAATACCAGGCAATTGTTTCTCTTGTTCAGAGAAGAATTGCCTGGTATTTCGGTGCTGGACTGTCATTGGGCAGGGTCAGACTGATATGCTACAGGATATTTTTTCTCTGTGAAGGGGCATAGTGTGCTAAAAGAGTATGCAACCTGAGTGGCACCCTAAAATGAACAGGCACGGAAGTTTTTCTAGCTTTTGTTCTGTCTCAGCTGAGTGCATCTCTCTCTCTTTTTATATTTATGCAAATTGCTCTTGGGTCTCCCTAAGAGTAATGGGGGAAACCAGACGTGGACTCCTTGCACACATGCCCTTAGAGAGATGCAACTGCACCTCACTGACGAGGCCCACAGAAGGCAGAAACGATCGTCTGGGGTTGTTGTTTCTCTTGTTCAGAGAAGAATTGCCTGGTATTTCGGTGCTGGACTGTCATTGGGCAGGGTCAGACTGATATGCTACAGGATATTTTTTCTCTGTGAAGGGGCATAGTGTGCTAAAAGAGTATGCACCCTGAGTGGCACCCTAAAATGAACAGGCACGGAAGTTTTTCTAGCTTTTGTTCTGTCTCAGCTGAGTGCATCTCTCTCTTTTTATATTTATGCAAATTGCTCTTGGGTCTCCCTAAGAGTAATGGGGGAAACCAGACATGGACTCCTTGCACACATGCCCTTAGAGAGATGCGACTGCACCTCACTGACGAGGCCCACAGAAGGCAGAAACGATCGTCTGGGGTTGTTGTTTCTCTTGTTCAGAGAAGAATTGCCTGGTATTTCGGTGCTGGACTGTCATTGGGCAGGGTCAGACTGATATGCTATAGGATATTTTTTCTCTGTGAAGGGGCATAGTGTGCTAAAAGAGTATGCACCCTGAGTGGCACCCTAAAATAAACAGTCACAGAAGTTTTTCTAGCTTTTGTTCTGTCTCAGCTGAGTGCATCTCTCTCTCTTTTTATATTTATGCAAATTGCTCTTGGGTCTCCCTAAGTGTAATGGGGGAAACCAGACGTGGACTCCTTGCACACATGCCCTTAGAGAGATGCGACTGCACCTCACTGACGAGGCCCACAGAAGGCCGAAATGATCGTCTGGGGTTGTTGTTTCTCTTGTTCAGAGAAGAATTGCCTGGTATTTCGGTGCTGGACTGTCATTGGGCAGGGTCAGACTGATATGCTACAGGATTTTTTTTCTCTGTGAAGGGGCATAGTGTGCTAAAAGAGTATGCACCCTGAGTGGCACCCTAAAATGAACAGGCACAGAAGTTTTTCTAGCTTTTGTTCTGTCTCAGCTGAGTGCATCTCTCTCTCTTTTTATATTTATGGCGTTTATCATTGCACCAGCAGTTCTTGTGAACTGCTGGTGCAACGCCAACCCCTGCAGATTTGCGGCCAATCGGCTGCCAGAAGGGGTGTCAATTAACCCGATCGTATTGCATTGGGTTGATTCTCGGCGATGTCTTTCCACCGCCTCAGAGCAGGCGGACAAGTTAAGGTGCAGCGGTCTTTAGACCGCTGTTTCATAACTTGTGTTTCTGGAGAGCCTGAAGGTTCACCAAAAACACGGGGCATCAAGCTCAGTTTGGAGCTTGATAAATAGACCCCAAGGTTGAACCGTTCAATCTGAAAAAGTTGCGTGTAACCACCTGTAGCGAAGATAACAAAATGCCTGTAGTGAAGTATATACAATATATTGGTACTGTACACACAAAAGGAACATCTCACAAAAGGGAGTATCTGAAAGTTCCACAGATCACAGAGGTTTCTAGCTGCACAGCTTCATATCCTTGCAATCTGGAGCAGAATAGCTTGCACTTTCTAGTTTTTATATATTACAGAACAGCCATAATGCCCACAATGGGCAAGATTACAAGTTGCGTATTATGCCTTTTCTTGGTGCGATATGGTCTTTTCTCAATCGCCTTTTACGCAGCAATCCTTTCCATGCTTGAAGAGCTGTAGTTAACAGTGTTGTGCAACATATAAGTTTCATGAAACACTTCCAGATAACACTGTCTAATAAAAATTATTTTAAAAAAAATATTGCACACAAAAGGGCTCAAAGATACGAGATCTCGGGTGTTAGAAAAAAAAATATGATGCAGGAATTTTACATTGACATACATACATAAGGAACATGGATTTATATGTATAGAGATATGTTTAACTATGGAGATAATGAAAAGATTTTACATTACAATCTTATGCACATTAAACAATATCTCAGAGATATTCGCATATAGATCTCCAGATATTTCATATACATATCATGCAATACATTTATTTATTATTTATTTATAAAAAATTTTACCAGGAAGGATACATTGAGATGTCCCTCATTTTCAAGTATGTCCTGGTATATAGTCGTATTTATATTGTATTTTCATGTACACTTTTTGAGTAGAATACGTCAAGGGCTTTGCACAACAGTTTAGTATTTTTGAGTGTTTTTTTTTTCTATTGGTCTTCTCCATTGACTTCTATAGGGAATACATGAACATGCACATGATTTGGCTGTTTGCATTACGCCTCTTAACGTGTGTGCACTATAAGTTATTTTGCAACTTGTAATAGCTGGGCAACCCCAAATGCGAAAAAGCCATAACACTCGCTGTGTTTTCGCAACTGATTTGCCGCACATCTTGTAATCTTGCCCAATGTATATTATACAGAGCAACACATTCCAGTCTAAATTATGGCCTTAATAAAAAGCATATTATTTAAATCTCATTTATTAACCAATCATAGGGGATTTCATTTAAAAAAGAAATGCCAGGAAGGAGGAAACCACTAAGAATATGAATAATAAACCACTGCACAACAATAAAATAGATAGAAACCATCTTTGAAAAATACATTAAATATCCAAAACAAATAATATGAACAAAGATAAACAAATAGAGATTGAGTATATAGACAGAAGACCATATGACTATAACCCTAAAACTTAGACTTCACCCACAAAAGACGTTATAATCAAGTCAAAATCTATATTAAACCCTTGAGGGGTCAGAGTTTGCATATTAAAAATCAATTTACAGATATGATATCTACAAAGATTTTAATGCTATGGCTAATTGTAAAGAGATAGAGGATATAACACAACTAACAGCGACTTGTCGGTTTTGTTTAACATCTTGGAAAAGAAGGTTATTTTAGAGTTGAAACATAAGATTAAATGTTTTTTTTCTTGAATAAGTATTGGAAAGAGAACAGAGTCCCTCAGGGATTGTGTATAAAGAAGCAGTGTGCATTCCAAAGCAGGAATATCAAATGTAACAAAGAATGTTGGAAAGAAATACTAGAGCAGGCTTCTTTTAATCTGACTTATTATTAAAAGACGGGTAGACAAATTCATCAATTTAGGCAACAAAATCAATTAGTTGGAAGGAAAAATAGACCCTTTTAAAAAATTAGCTTTAAAGAGAAAAACAAAGCCCTGAAAAAATACTTAAATACATTGAAGGAAGAAATTTGAAAGAAAAAAATTGGCTAAATAGGAAGACAGGTTAGACTACCAAACAGGGTCCCCTGAGAAAATTTCACATACTTATAGGAGTAATGGAAGAGCCGCAAAAAATATAGATGTAGTATAAGAAAAAGTGGTCAGTGGCATAGAGTGACATATCACTCTAGGAAACTAAATAATGATACTCAATATTATTCATCATATAATCATTAAATCAGAAATAGAATAGTATGAACTAGAATGGCTCAAAAGCAGAAGCCTTACATCCCAAAATCGACTTCACATAAAGAACAAGTTAACGAGTGGAGCACTAACAGTTACGCACAAGCGAAAAGTGGTTTATCGCAAGTGTTTGTGCACTTTGGGTTTTCTGCTCATTTTACAAGTTGAAAGATTGGAGCTGTAGAAGGAAGCCTCTTCTAAAGATGATACACAAGAAAGCCCGCAAACATTTTGCTGAAGACAAACAAGCAGACTAAGGACATGGATTACTGGAACCATGTCCTGTGGTCCGATGAGACTAAGATAAACTTATTTGGTTCAGATGGTGTCAAGAGTGTGTGGCGGCAACCAGGTGAGGAGTACAAAGACAAGTGTGTCTTGCCTACAGTCAAGCATGGTGATGGGAGTGTCATGGTCTGGGCCTGTATGAGTGCTGCTGGCACTGGGGAGCTACAGTTCATTGAGGGAACCATGAATGCCAACATGTACTGTGACATACTGAAGCAGAGCATGATCCCCTACCTTTGGAGACTGGGTCACAGGGCAGTATTCCAGCATGATAACGACCCAAACACACCTCCAAGATGATCACAGCCTTGCTAAAGAAGCTGAGGGTAAAGGTGATGGACTGCCCAAGCATGTCTCCAGACCTAAACCCTATTGAGCAACTGTGGGGCATCCTCAAATGCAAGGTGGGGGAGTGCAAGGTCTCTAACATCCACCAGCTCTATGATGTCATCATGGATCAGTGGAAGTGGACTCCAGTGGCAACCTGTGAAGCTCTGGTGAACTCCATGCCAAAGAGGGTTAAGGCAGTGCTGGAAAATACTGTTGGCCACACAAAATATTGACACTTTGAGTCACATTTTGAGGGGACAGCAAATGTACACTGTTATACAGGCTGTACACTCACTACTTTACATTGTAGCAATGTGTCATTTCTTCAGTGGTTGTTCTAGTTCTCAGCGTTTGCTGCAGTGTACCCTTTTTCTTCAGAGATACTGCAAATATGGAGTCGCAACTTTATATGCAACGCTTATTGATCTTTGACCCTGTGTGTTAGGACCCATCCATTGCTGCTATAATGCGGATCAGCTTCACACAAATAAATGTATTGAGGTACAATTCCATGAAGGATCTTGTAGAACTGACAGATCTATTTAATCAATTTCTCCTGAGTGGCGACCTGCTGCAAAGTCTCAGTGATATGTGCAAGACACAAGGTAACAGATCCGCCCTCCACACTGCATGAGTGTTTTCACGCGACTAAGGTGTTTTCTACTTTTTTTACCCTATTGACTTTTATGGGGAATAGGTTAAAGCATGAACAAAAACAGTTTACTTTCAACTTGCAATATGAGTGCAACCCAACTCATGCAAAAAGCTTACTTTTAGCACAGTTAACACTCAAGCGGAGAGTTAAATAGAGCTCCACTTGATTGTTGATGGAGCTAATTAGTCTTTCCCAAAAATGGAAAGACTAATTAGCTCCATCAACAATCCAATCATTTGGTGGTTAATAATCATTTCTCTCCCTTAACTATTACCCCTAGCATTACATACAGAGAGGGATCAGAAACCCATTTTCAGAGGAGAGGTTACAAGAAAAGGTTAAAAGAAGGAAGGGGTTATCTACTAAAAAATTATTATTCAGATACAGAAAACAAACAGAGAAGAAGAAGAAATAGAGAAGTAGAGGAAAACAAGGAGGGAGATCAATTTCAAGAAAAAGAGAACAAGATAACGTATTAGGTAAAGATATCTTTAACCATATCAAATTGTTTGATGACCAATACAAAAATTTGGATTTAGGATTGAGTTTTGCCCCTACCAAAAAAATAAAAATAAATTAAACACCTAAATTACAATTAAAATACTGTTAATTTGTCAAAAATTAACAGTAAAAAATGGTTGCTAAGAACCCTACAGAATAGTCCAGTGTTTTAAAAAATAGCAGTAATCATTTTGTAAATTCTTATTTAAAGAATAAATCCTCCTTTAATCCAATTTATATGAAAACAGGAGCAATTGAGACATTTGAAAAATTGGTTCTATCACATTTTAATAAGTGTAGACACAATCTAAGCAAAAAACAGTTGGGTCTTATCTCCAAATTGGAGAATAATTTCAACCTTATCATAAAACTAACGGACAAGCGAGGGGGATTGGTTATTATTAATAAATTGGATTATGATGGTGTCATCGCTGAGGAACAATTTGACTTACAAAAAGTTGGGCAAGAATCCTGTTAAAAAATCTCAGAGAGATTTACTATCCATATTGCAGGAAGCTAATAATGAAGGATTTTTGTAGGATAAGGAATTTTCTTATTTAAATATTAAATTTCCAATGATTCACATTTCTTATATATTGCCCAAAATTCATAGATCATTTTGGACATCAGTTCAGTGACTTTGAATTGATCACAATACTTTAATATTTATTTGCAAATATCCATGTTATTTACCATCAACAATATTTTAAGATTATTGGAGGGTTTAAAATGGACATCTAATTATATTATTGTTACCTGTAATGCTTGCACTTTATATACATTTGTAGAACACAAATGAGGCAACCAAATAGTTTTAAATCTAATAATACAAATATACCACCCAGTCAATCAGATTTCATTTTGAGGGGTATTGTGTTTATTTTGGCTCAAAACTTTTTTTTTATTCAATGGTTATGTGGTACAGCTATGAGGACTAGATACAAATATATTTCTATCGGTAAATGGGAGGATATATTTTTATCATTTGGAAAGAGGACTTATCTAATTTATTTTGTTTCCTGGATATTATGAATGCTAATGACTTCAATCTAAAATTTACCTCAGAAAGTAGAAATAGCAAGATATCCTTTTTGGATTTCATTTTTTTTTTATTGAGGAAAATATGGATTATAACTTTCTTTAAACTGGTTGATAGCAATAACTATATCCACTGCAATTGTTGTCACTTTGACCGGTTGAAAAGGAACATCCCCAAAGGTCAGTTTGTCCATCCAAGGGCTAGATTAAAAGTTGAGCAGTAGTTTGCTCTCCTGCTCACGTGTTAACTCTGCTCAACTTCGGCTCTTTGCGTGCGTCGGGTAGTGCACATATTACAAGTTAAAAGTAGAAACGTTTTTGCTAGTGCGTTAACCTGTGACAAGCAAAAAAATCAAACTTAGAATATCGCAACCACTTTAACATATTTCCCCATAGACTTTAAGCAAAAGTGGAAAAAAAGTAACAGCTAACAAAACCTGATTGCATTTTCTCAAGTACTATAAATCAACACGAAATATGAATATTTCACATTCCAATGTTCTTCACATAGAACAGTGTTTCCCAACCGCGGTCCTCAAGTACCCCCAACAGTGCTGGTTTTCATTATAGCTGAACTAGAGCACAGTTGAAATAATCATCTGATGAATGAGAGCAGGTTGGTTACTGATCAGCTGATTACTTCACCTGTGCACTGGTTCAGCTATAATAAAAGCCAGGCCTGTTGGGGGTACTTGAGGACCGTGGTTGGGAAACACTGGCATAGAAGAATATGTTCTATTTATTCATATATATATATATATATATATATATATATATATATATATATATATATATATATATATATATATATTAGTAAAATAAATATCTATACCTACAGTATATACCTATATTATTATATATACAGTAGGTATAGATACATACAGATATATATAGAAATATCTATTTATAAATACAAAGAACATGACCCCTTATGTGAAGAACATTGGAATGTGAAATATTTACAGCAAACACAAAGTTAAACACTTTATTAAAAATGAATATTGCATAAATAGGCTTTTTTTATGTTTTCAGCGACTTGACTTCAACAGGCTCCAATGGCATCCCTGCATTTCTGTCAGATAATTCACCACTTCACCCAGAAAATCGTTGCAATTAAAAATGTTTATGCATTCTCATGTTTATTACTTTTGTTTGTATTGGTATGACACAAAAAAGTAGAGGGGAAAAAAAAAACAAATCTGACACATTCCACGCAAAACTCCAAAAAGGGACTGGACAACATTATTGGCACCTTCTCAAAAAAGAAATAATTGCATTTAAATTTTGTGATGCTCCTGTCATTTGTAATTAAACTCACCTGTATCAATTAACAGGTGCTGACAATATAGAAATCACACCGGCAACCAGTTAAAATGGTGAAAATTTGACTCAGCCTTTCTGTTGTGTGTCTCTGTGTGCCACACTGAGCATGGAGAAGAGAAAGAGCAGCAAAGAATTGTCTGGGGGTTTGAGAACAAAAATTGTTGAAAAGCATGGACAATCTCAAGGTTACAAGTCCATCTCCAGAGATCTTAATATTCCTGTGTTCACTGTGCGCAACATTGTCAAGAAGTTTTCAGCCAATGGCACTGTAGCTAATCTCCCTGAACGTGGACGAAAGAGAAAAATGTGTTTAAAGATTGCAATAAAGGATTGTTCAAATGGTGGATAAAGAACCTGGATCAGCTTCCAGAGAAATTCAAACTAACCTTGCACAGGGTACAAATGTGTCAGCTTGCACTATACGTCGACATCTGAATGAAAAGGGACGCTATTGTAGGAGACCCAGGAGAACCCCACTGCTGACACAGAAACATAAAAAAGCCAGATTGGAGTTTGTCAAAACTTACCTGAGGAAGCCAAAATCCTTTTGGGAGAATGTGCTGTGGACAGACAAAACAAAATTACAGCTTTTTGGTAAAGCCCATCATCCTACTGTTTTCAGAAAAAGAAATGAGACTTTTAAAGCAAATAATACAGTCCCTACAGTCAAACATGGTGGAGGTTCACTGATGTTTTCGGGTTGCTTTGCTGCTTCAGGCATTGGATGTCTTGACTGTGTGCATGGCATTATGAAATCTGAAGACTACCAAAGAATTCTGTGGTGCAATGTAGGGCCCTGTGTCAGAAAGTTGGGTCTCCTCCAGAGGTCATGGGTCTTACAGCAGGACAATGACCCAAAGCACACTTTAAAAAGCACCCAAAAATGTTTTAAGACAAAGGGGCCTATTTATGAAAGGCCTGTCGGACATGATCCGACATTGCGGATCATGTCCGATAGACCTCGCTGAATGCAGAGAGCAATACACTCTTTGCATTCAGCATTGCACCAGCAGCTCTTGTGAACTGCTGGTACAACGCCACCCACATGGCCAATCGGCCGCTAGCAGGGGGTGTCAATCAACCTGATCATATTCGATCGGGTTGAATTGCGGCGATGTCTGTCCGCCTCCTCAGAGCAGGATGCCACCCCTTATTTCAATGCATTTGGCAGTTTTTCACAGCTAGAGGGCGTAAATTAATGTGTGCCATACAGATAACATTGTGACCATTCCCGTGGAGTTACAAATGAGAGGGCACTGATTGGCTAAACGCAAGTCTGTTAAAAGTACTCAAATAAGGGGGCAGTCTGCAAAGGCTTATATTCTAGACTAATCACAGAGGTAAAAAGTATATTAATATAACCGTGTGGGTTATGCAAAACAGAGGAATGAGTAATAAAGGGATAATCTATATTTTTAAACAATAACAATTCTGGAGAAGACTGTCCCTTTAATGGATTGATAATATGCAAACTCTGACCCCTTAAGGGTTAAATATTCTGACATTAACATTTGCGAGTGAAAATTGAGTTTTTATGGCAATATATTATTTTGTCTATATCCTCTATCTCTATGGGGCCCATTTATCAAGCTCCGGATGGAGCTTAAGGCCGCTGCTCCATAACCTGTTCACCTGCTCTGAGCAGGCAGACAGATATTGCCACAATTCAACCCAATCGAGTACGATCGGGTTGATTCACACCCCCCTGCTGGCGGCCGATTGGCCACAAATCTGCAGGGGGTGGCGTTGCACCAACAGCCCATACCGAGAGCGTATTGCTGTCCGCATTCAGCAATGTCTGTCGGACCTGATCCGCACTGAACCCTTTGTTAAATAAGCCTCCAAGTGTTTATCTTTGTACATATTATTTGTTTTGAATATGTGATGCATTTAAAATAGTTCAAAGGTGATTTATATACATTTCAAACATGCCAAGTTTATTACATTTTAACAAAATAACATAATAGATGAGGTTGAAAAAAGTAAACTGATTTTAAACTATACAAATCTTTATATACTTACAATAAAAGATCAGGTTGAGCTTAAATTAAGGCTATTAAAAAGGTGACCCATTTAACACAAGCAATCACATCACTGTATTCTTTTTCTAGCCAGAAATGTATCCACGCCATTATTAAATGTATCTAAGGTATAAGCATTTACTACCTCCTTAGGTAATAAGTTCCACAATTTGATTGCTCTAATAGTGAAAAAAAAGTTTACGTTGCTGGATCTCCTTTCCACCAACCTTAAATTGTGACCTATTATCACAAACCATTTTCTTGGAATAAGCGTCCACCATCTCTGTATATGGGCCCTAAATATATTTTTATAAAGTAATCATGTCACCTTTCATGCACCTTTTTTTCTAGAGAAAACATACAAAGTTTGGATTAACTCTCCTCATAGCTTAAATTCTCCATTCCCCTTATTAGTTTTGTGGCCCTTCTCTGAACTTATTGTAAGGCTGCAATGTATTTTTTTGAGATTGGTCCCCAGAACTGCACATCATACTCAAGGTGAAGACTAACCAGGGATTTATATAGTGACAGAATTATGCTTACCTCCTTTCCATCAATGCCTCTCACTCCTCCGTTTTGTCAAGTCTAGTCCCATTTAAAATTCAGGTTGCCTGCTTATTTTTATTCCAAAATGTAGAACATTGCATTTTCCAGTTTTAAATCTCATTTTCTATTTACCTACCCATTCTTCTATTTTTTGTAGATCCCCTTGTAAAGCAATTTCATCCTGCACTGACCTAATGACCTTACACAACTTTGTATCATCTCCAAAAATAAAGATGTTGCTATTTATTCCTTGCTCCAAGTCATTAATAAAAATATTAAAAAGAACAGGGCCCAGTACTGATCACTGGGGGACTCCACTGATTACCTTTGTTCAATCTGAATATGATCCATTTACTACTACCTGTTGCTCCCTGTCTTTTATCCAGTTATTTATCCATGAGATGCCATTTTCAGCTATTCCCAGTTTCTTAATTTTGTACATTAATCTCTCATGTGGCACTGTATCAAAGTTCTTTGCAAAATCCAAGTATCATATCAACTGATTTCCCTTTATATATATATTTACATACTTCCTTGTAAAATCTAATTAGATTAGCTTGACACGATCTATTTCCCATGTTGATTTGAACTTATAGGGGTCGATTTATCAATCAGTTCTCCTGGTGTTTGTTTTTTTTGCGCCTTATTTTTGGACTTTGAGTCTTTTTTAAAATTACTAAACAAGTTTGTAATAATGTTTGGAGTTTTTAACCTACTTATGAGTACCTGCTACTTTCTTTCTATGCCGATTTATCAATGTCTGAGGGACATAATATGCTGTAGCATATCATGTCCGCCAGACATCGCTAAATGCTGACAGCATATGCTGTCAGCATTTAATATTGCACAAGTAGTTCTGGTGAACTGCTTGTGCAATGCTGCCCCCTGCAGATTTGCGGCCAATCGGGTGGATTGATGTCCGCAGCCTCAGAGGCGGTGGACAAGTTAACTCCTAAAGGCTTATGTGGAAACAGGGGAATTTGGCCCCATTAGGGTCATGATAACTCTGCCCCATAATCTTGTTTACAAGAATATACTCATCAATATAATACCTTATAATCCCTTCAAGTATCTCCCCCACTGTTGATGTCAGACTTACTGGTCTATAGCTTCCTGGATCAGCCCTGATTTCCTTTTTAAAAAATGGCACTACATCAACTTTACACCAGTCCTGGGGTACTATGCCGAAGGATGAGTCTTGAAAAATTAAGAGTAGAGGTTTGGCTATAACAGTGCTAACTTCCCGTAAATCCCTTGGTGTATTACATCTGGACCTGGAGTTTTATTTACCTTAATATTATCCAGTTTTTTCCTGATGTCCTCTAGAGATAACCCAGTTAATGGTATGGGCTTGTATGTTCCATTTTGTCTTAAAGTTTCTCCCATTGGTTTCTCTCTTGTGTATACTGAAAAAAGAACTGTTTTAGTACATAATCAGCTGTTAATCATGCTACCCTTTACACATTTTAATGTACCTATATTTTCCTTCTTAGGTTTTTTTGCCATTTATGTACTTAAAAAAAAACTTTAAGGGTTTAACTTAGACACCACTGCAATTAATCTTTCATTTTCAATGATTGCTTTTCAATGTTATCCATTTATCCACTGTATATTTATTAGAGAATACTTTGTCCCAAGTTATGCTAATGAATGATTTTCTTAAATCATTGAATTTTGCTTTCATAAAATTAAAAATCAATAGTTGAATCCTTATAACTCTGCTTATGGAGAGTGATTTCAAATGTGACCGTGTTATGATCATTGTTACCCAAATGTTCTTTGACTTCTATGTTTGATATTATATCTGCATCATTTGATAGCAATACAAACAATATAGATTTGTTCCTTTTTGGCTCCACGATTAATTGTGACATGAATTTATCCATGAGAACATTTAAAAATATATACCCCTGTATTACTAGTTTCACTTGCCCAGTTTATGTTGGGGTAGTTAAAATATCCCATAATTACACCACTGTTGTTATTAGCAGCCTTTCCTGTTTGCATTAGTAGTTTATATTCCTCCATATCACTAATGTTGCGGGGATTATAGGATGTTCCTAGAAATATTTTTTTAGGATTTGCCCCACTCTTTATTTCAATCCACAGGGTCCCTACATCATCACCTGTATCATCATAAATATTTGCCCTTATTTTAGTTTAAGGTCTTTAATATGCATGCAAATTCCTTCACCCCTTGTATTGCTCCTGTCCTTCCCTTTAAGTTAACTGCCCAGTGAATCATCCCACAAGGTTTCAGTTATACTGATAATATCATAGAAACCTGCACATAAGAACTCCAGCTTCCCCATTTTACTTGTCATGCTTCTTGCATTTGCTGTGATACATTTAATTTTCAGATGCTTTCTGCTGCTACATGTTGCGCTTTCCTCCAAACTTTCTAATGTGACATTTCCTAAGTGTACCCTTCTGTCATCCCTTCTTTGAGATATTGTAGGTATATCATATGTACAGACTGATCTGTCTGTCCTATTATATTTGTACTGACCCTTCTCCCCATTAGTCTAGATTAAAAGATTCTCTAAACGTGCTACCATCCTCTCACCCAACACACCTGCACCCATGTCATTCAAGTGCAATCCATGCTTACTGTACAAATTGTACCCAAGTGAATAGTGAGCCAAGTGCTCTAAAAAAATCAAACCCCTCATTTTTATACATTGTTTTTGACCAAGCATTAACTGACCTTAGCTCTTCTGCCTTACTGGGTTAACACATGGCACTGGTAATATCTCCAAAAATATTACCATGGGGTCCTTGCTTTAAGCTTGCTACCTAACTCCATGAAGTCATTTTTTAGGACCCTCCATATGCTGCTGATTCCTTCATTAGTGTCAATATACACCATGACTGCAGGATAAGACCTAGATCCCTCTAACAATCTATCAATACACTCCACAATAAGCCTAACACAAGCCCCTGGAAGCAGGGCCAGTGCAAGGATTTTTGTCTACACAGGCGAAGGTGCATTTTGACGCCCCCTGCCCCCAATCCCCCCACCAAGGTACCATAAAAAACCCAGACTACCACCCACCTCCCTGCCCTATTCCAGACCACCCCCATACCAAGTACATTTTATTTGTGCTCCATTAAAGGGACACTGAACACATTTTTTTTCTTTTGGGATTCAGATAGAGCATGCAATTTTAAGCAACTTTCTATTTTACTCCTATTATCAAGGCATCTAAGCTTCTTTTACAGCACTTTTTTATTGGTCGATTAATTTATCCACCAATCAGCAAGAATTACCCAGGTTATTCACCAAAAATGGGCCGGCATCTAAACTTACATTCTTGCAATTCAAATAAAAAGAGAATGAAGAAAATGTGATAAGAGGAGTAAATTAGAAAGTTGCATAAAATCTCATGCTCTATCTGAATCACGAAAGAAAAAAAATTGGGTTCAGTGTCCCTTTAAGCTAACTTATTTTTCTTTTACATAAAAAAAGCATATTTGTGATTTTGTAAAGTGCTCTAAACAATGGTCATGGTCTAAACGATGCCCTAAAAACTGTCCCTCTGACCCCTCATCCACCCTTACTGCCCATATTGTAATCACCCCTGTCTCCGTTCAGCCATCTTTTATCCCTCACTGTCCCCTTCTATTAACCCCTGGCACCAGTAGCCATACCACATGCCATGTGGCCCCACAACATGCAGAGTATCACTACCATGTCTGCCTTCTGTATCAACGCAAATAAAGATTAGAGCAGCAGTAGCATATGACTTGTATGTCTGAATACAAAAAGCAAACTTCCTGCACCTTTTACATGTTCAGTAGTAAAATAGAATAACTATAGTTGCTATTTCCTTTTTCTCTCTCACTTGCCCTGAGTGATACAGGTAAGTTCCTGTGATGGGGTAGTAAGTGTCTATCAGTAGCACTGCTGGCATCACAATATGGGGTGTGTGCATATTATTTATGTTCCCCATAACTGTACAGTGCTCCCCTCATAAAATACTGTCTGCCAGCAGTGACAGGTGGATTTAATCTTTCCCCCCCCCCCCCCCAGTCTGTGCTATCAGCCCTGCCTTAGTCATTCTCATATACCTTATAATCTGTCTACAACACAATTTGCTATATATTCAGCCTTCTGCCCTTTATTCCCCTCTTGTGTTTATTTATTCCACATCATTTCATGTTTTATATTTATTTAGCCTGGACCAGCACACCCCCCAATTCCCACTTATATTCATTGATTCATTTATATAAATACTGTAACTCTGCCATCCCCAGTTCTTTTTTTAACCTCTTATCTGCGCATTGATTTTTTTTTGCCCCATCTTGTTTTCTGTCTAGCCTACCTCCAGAAAGTCCCAAATTATCAATACAGATTTTTATTCTGCCTCCTCACAACATTTCCCATTGTCTCTCAAGAAATACCACCAGTTTGATTTCCTCTCTACACTACTACTGACTGTTATGGCCAGGCTTGGCTATATGTGCATATTAATTACAGCATAGTAAAAAATAATAATACAGCCATAGGAATTCTGTTATGAATTGAAATCCTCCAGCTCTGAAGACCGCTATGCCATCCATTCCTACCTCTCACTTCTTCCATCAATACCGGACCGTCTGGGTCAGTGGGCATCACACTCACTTCAAGTGGCTCAAAATGTGGACAGTGACTGTGTCAGTCACGAGGCGCCAGTATTCACCGCACCCACATTTCCCTCTCAGACTCGCCTGTCTCTACCGTCGCCTCCACCACGTCACTGACACATGCACAGACAGAGTTTCTCATCATAGTAGATAGGGTACATTACGCAGCTGCTGCGCAAGTGCTTCTGCTTCTCCACGCCCTCCCCTGCCCATGATCATAATGATGTTGCTGCTGTCCACATCATTTGTGAATCGTTAGTTGCAGTTGCAGGTTCAGTTCAGCCAGGGGGCACCGGTGCAGAATAAGATTCAAAGAAAGAATCAATAGATCAATGGATTAATATGCTGAGAGCTCAGTAGTGCAGCTGTGTGTCCTTAAGTCAGTGTGCCGGTGCACAAATAATGTTTCACTAACCCGGCGGCAGCTAGGCAGATCCGGTGCCCCCCGGCTGCCTAGACTGCCTTACACAAATGCCAGTCCTGACTGGAAGAAAACAAGCTGTTCTATTTAAGGGGTCTGGATGAAAAATTACCCTATCAACCTTCCTAATAATAGTCTCCTACAATCAACTTCTGCTTCAGGCCTAGACTTGTATGTCCCTGTTCCATGACTGAAGTACTGTTCACTATAGCATACTCTGCTTCCAGAACTGAAGGACTGTACACTATATTAGACAGAAAAGCCCTCTCTGATATTGCCACCCCTGAATTGATATCCCAAAATTTTTACTCAATCCGGCAGATCTGTTGGGGCGTACAAGCTCAGAACTTGGCTGCCTCTTCCTCTTACCTTTACTTTCCCTTCTAACTGTGACCCAGCTCCTTGCCAGAGTCAGTATTTAAAAAAAGTTTAGTAAGTATGAACTTGCATTCCAACATTATTCTGACCCTAAGTGGTCTTTAAGAGGAATTTTCTCTTTTAAATAAAATCCACTGTGATTAGTAATGGGATTTAAATAATCTGTTTTTTATTAATGTATTAGAGCTTGATAAAGGCCATAGTTTAGGCTGAAATGCATTTCTCTATATTATAAACATTGTGGGCATTATGATACAACTTTAACCCACTCTCTAATCATTTCCCTTCTTGACTAATGCAACTTCATCCTCTCCGGCCTCCCTAGGTGCTCTCTATCTTCCTTACGATTCATAATAAATGCCTCTGCCAGGCTGATCTTCCTTACACTCTGCTCCTCATCTGCTACACATCTCTTCCAGTCCCTTCACAGGCTTCCTCCAACCTCCAGAATAAAACATAAAATCCTGACTCAAACTTTTAAAGCTCTAAATAACACTGCTCCATCCTATATCTCCAACTTAGTCCCTAGATACTCTCCCTCCTCACCCCTTCTCTCTGCTCATTACCTCCTTCTCTCCTCCTCTCTTGTTACCTCCTCACATTCCTATCTACAAGACTTCTCCAGACTGACCCCTATTTTGTTGGACTCGCTCTACACAACTCTCCCCTAATTTTCTTAAAGACTCTACTGTTCAGGAATGCATATAATATATAATATACACTAACATTTTCCTATCCTAGTTCCTCTCCTCCTTTTAGCTATCCCCTTGAATCCCCTCAGCATAAAAGCCTACGAGCCTAGTTGCTCTGTAGATCACCCTCATGAGAGATGATTTACAACAGTGAAACTCTTGGCAGAGCCCTCTATCTTTTGATATCTCTAGCACTGCAGAATCTGTTGGCGCGCTACAAATAACTGATAATAATAAACTGTATCTAGCTATTATTTATTTAATTATACAACACTTGGCTCACCCGTGTATCTTTGTCCTCCATACGTTATAGTCACTCTGCAATACATATGCAAATGTGCAGTACATGCCCTGTGCATCTACAAACTCCCTGATGAAGTGGTGATGTACTGTTTGCTACTACTTTTGTGGAATAAACTATGAACTTTTTAACTTCTCCTGAAGCCTGAATTCCTAGTCATTCCTTCTTTTGTATGCCACCTACAAACTAGAAAGTGCAGGCAAGTCTGTTCAAGATAGGAAGGGTACAAAGCTGAGCGGTTTGAAACTTATGCGTTCTGTGAAACTTTCAGATACTCCTTTTTTGTGAATAGTTCCTTTTGAGTGTGCAATACTGAAGATGTACACAAATCACTACGGGCATTTTGTTATTTCGCTCTATAGGTTCGTTTTCCAGATTGAACAGATCAATTAATGGACCTTGTATGCAGATAATCGGATTTATATTTGACCGTTTATGTGTGCAATTAATTGTGTTTTTATTACATAATATTGTTACGTGTGATTATAATATTGCTATTTTTCTACATATTTACACATTTGAGTTTCCTTTGCAGGCTGAGTAGTATCCATACTCACGTTGGTGTGCATGAAACTTTTTTAAATGATTAGACATTTGTTAAGCCATGGCTTAGCAGCATGTTCTTGTGCTCCTAGGTTCCAATATTCTTTGGTTCATGTCTTCTTATAATCATGTGTTCCTTATCCCCTGTGTTATTTCACTCCTCTGTGTCTAAATTCCAGAAATGCTTAGTTCTGGTGTTCCTACATTTAAGAGTGTCAGCTTTGCTACCAAGCTTACCTGTGTATCCTGTATTAAGGTAAGTCCGCAATGTGCTTACTCTTACCAGGACTTTATCTCTGCTGGTCCACTTTTATTTTCTCAAACACTCTCAAGAGTTGCTGTTAACAATTGGAAAATGTCTTTCTGCCAGCTCCTTTTGCCTAAAGTTAAGATGGTTTTGCCATTATTAATGACTGTAGCCTGTTGTGTATTGTAGTCATTGTATGCAGTACTCCAGCCTGCCTTCTATCCATTTCCTCCAGCAGCTAATTAATTATGTAAAAAGGGAATTTGGTGCTAACTCTGTTTAATATTTAAGGCCAAAACCTTTAGGCCTGTACTTCTGGCTTCAAAGTAAAGTTTTATCTGTCCAAACATGAATGGGAAAGCGCTAACAGCAAGAGTAAGGATAGATAAATCATGATTTCTCCATCCTCACTCTTGCTGTTAGCGCTTTCTCATTCATGTTTGGATTTGTTTTCTTTTAATAGTGTATTGGAGATTCACTATCTTATTTGGGTTAGCCATAACGTGTATTTGGTAATAGTATCCAAGTATAATCCCTTTTTTCATGTAAAGTTATATCTGTGTTTTTGGACTAATTAGCTTTTATATTTGTTTATAATTTTCCTTTAATAAAATTGGTGTTTCTGTACCTACTTGCATCTTTTTATTATTATTATTATTATTATTATTATTATTATTATTATCAGGTATTTATAAAGTGCCAACAGATTACACAGCGCTATACAAGTAATAGTAAAACATTACAAGGATGCAATTACATACACAAACAAACAAGTACAGTATTGGGGTACATTACAGTTGTAGGTGCAATCATGAGTTATACAAAAGGAGAGGAATGCCCTGCCCTTGAGCACAATCAGTAGTAGTTCACTTTAAATACAAAGTGTCCTGCAGATAGAAAGGCTCTCAAGCTTACAATCTAAGGGAGAGGTAATGGACACGAAAGGTAGGGGAAATAAGTCTGATATAAGGCAGGGTAAACTGAGAGTGGGTGGTGTGGCAAGAAAATGAGGGTTGGGAGAGTGTAACAGAATATGGTAAAATGTCAGTACAGAGGCTGTGAGTGTGAATTTTTGTCTCTAACCTGGTTCGTTAGCGACAGCTGCACCTAATTGCTGTTAGGAGGTGTTTATTTATTAAGGTAAACACCAGGGTGGGAGGTGGAGGGAGGCTTGGGGGGCTAGTGCGTGCAAATTTTCAGAGATATTGCTGTAGGTGTGAGCTTGAAAATTGCAGGGGAAATTTCAGAGATATTGCTGTAGGTGTGAGCTTGAAAATTGCAGGGGAAATTTCAGAGATATTGCTGTAGGTGTGAGCTGTAACAAAGAGAGTGGTAAAGGTAAAACTTCCTTTTGATAAAGTGAAGGAATAGTGGGAGGTGTGTCTTGGAAAAGAGTAGAGGGGGGGGGAGGGAAGAGTGGAATGTACAATAATAAAGGTTAAAACCAATTCCATATTAGCCCAACAGATATAAGGTAAAAACAAAAACACTCAATGTCTTTATTGGAGATATCAGTCAGATTTACCTTGAAAATTGCAGGGGAAATTTCAGAGATATTGCTGTAGGTGTGAGCTTGAAAATTGCAGGGGACATTTCAGAGATATTGCTGTAGGTGTGAGCTTGAAAATTGCAGGGGAAATTTCAGAGATATTGCTGTAGGTGTGAGCACTCAACCTGACATTAACATAACAGTCTATTAGAGGGGCAGCAAAAGAATAAGGATAAGTAAATGGGAGAAGCCAGTGGCAAGAACTGTGTAAAGTCAGCATAGAGATGTGACAGTGATATTGGGATCTTCATAAAATCCAGAGAACCTTGAATAAGTTAATTTGCTATAAACATGTGTGGATTAAATCTAGTTCTAAAAGGTAAAGATATTCTGTGTATTACACATGAATACATTTATTATGTACTCACCCCACAATAGTCCTTTCATGCCATTTTTTAAACATTATAAGAACTGATCGCTATTTCAATATTGTATGGACACTTTTAAGCAATAGGAATGGCCTTTTTTAATATCTGTCCAATTTTGATTATATAATTAGTTTTATAATTAAATCTCAATAAAAATTATGCCACTTATCATAAATTAAAATTACATTCATGTTTTAGGGGTATATTGATTATAGTGCAGATGGACATGATGCGATGTAGCGTATCATGTCCGCCGCACATCGATAAATGCCAACAGCATACGCTGTCGGCATTTCTCATTGCACCAGCTAGCAGGGGGTGTCAATCAACCCGATCATATTCGATCAGGTTGATTTCTGTCCACCACCTCAGAGCAGGCGGACAAGTTATGGAGCAGCTCGTCGGAAACAACGGGCTTCAACCTCCATACGGAGCTTGATAAATTGACCCCTTAGTCTTTTAGTCATCACAGGCAAAAATGTTTTAACCTCTAGTTATTGTTTTTATACTGTATATTAAAAATACATCAGTTGTTTTCTTTTTCTGGTAAAAAATAATCTCCTAATGCCATGTTATACCATCTATTAGGCAATGTGTGATGACCAGAAAAGACACAAGACCAAGTGCACTTCTGGAACAGTAAGTTTAATGGTCTCTTATTTTTGAGTATCTGTTTCTAATGCAGTTTAAGGGGAAAGAATTGGGTTGAGGGCTGTCATATTACTAAGGGGGATTCATGAACAGGAGGTGTTTATTATGCTGGGTTTGTGTTGGTAAATTAAGAGTTACAGACAGGTTTGATTGCACTGGATTAGATGATACCAGCCATAATTTAATTACATATGACAGGAGGTTAGAATTGCTTGTCTTTGGGGAAATTAAGACATATAAGAAAAGAGCATTTAGAGATACAGCGAGTAGGGCAGATAATTTTTAGATTTAAGGGAATATAATACTGATGACTATGTAATAAAGATAGCAAAGTTATAGAGATTGGGGGTCAGGCATTTTGTGATGACCAACCATTAGGTGTTGTTTTTACTAAGTAACCTGTACATAGAATAACAGTGTAAGAATGATCCATTCACAAATAGAGATGCAATAAAAAAACTTTTCTTGCAAGATCGGTGACCAACAGCTTGATAGGTCAGTACACCCCTGAGCAGGAAGGATTTATCCCATAAAGGCAAACAATGTAGTGTTGGTATCAGTCAGCAATGGAAGTCAGAACACCTTCTATGTTGGTCACTGGCTAATCAGAATATGGCCATATTGTGTGACTAAGGTGTATTAAAAAATATATATGTATCCTGCCTGGGGAAGTTTCTTACATAAATCAATAAAGAAAGCACTCACTGGGACTTGAAAATACAGTGTTTAATACACAATCCGGTGATGTTTTGGAGATGTTATCTCCATCCACAGACCTAACAATAATGACCACATTAGAACAGTTAAAAAGACTTACCCATTCACCATCACCCACGCGAAACCGGAAGCTGCCACGGCATCCCCAATGCACCACTTCACCGGTCCATTGGTTGCCATGGCAACCGGAACTTGCGTCCCGTGAACCAACTAGAACATATAAGTGATTAGAATTGACAGATGATGAAACAGCATCATTCAGCAATCAAATGACAATTTACAATATAAACCTCCACAGTATGGGGCATTTATAAGATACAATCAAATTGCTCATGTAACAGGGGTTATTTATGGTGATCGTATATGGCAGGTAAATGGACACTTAGTCTGTACAACACATAAACTAGTGTACCTGCAAAATATAAATCCAGAAACTAGATAAGTTATTAGACTGTTTATTAAATGGCTACATGTTACATCCCTCTAAGAGTTAATTAGAGGTCACTACACTGTATTAAATATATTAGTGTCTAACAAAGGGGAGAATGCCATTAATTGTATTGAATAGTCTATACAGTATAAGAGAGCTGTTATAGGAAACAGTGGCAGTCTAAATTGGCATTGAGACCTTTAGGAGCAAGTGTATTAACAGTATAAATCCACTTGGCCTCCTTTTGCAAAAGTAATTCGGCTCTATCACCCGCCCCTACTCAATCTAGGGACATGATCAATGATTAAATATCTTAAATTCGTAACCATATGGCCCTGCAATTCGAAATGTCTTGCGACTGGTTGGTCAGACTCCTTTTTGAGAATAGCCAACCTAATAGCCGTCCTATGGCTGGCCATACAGGTGTGAAGATTATCCACAGTCTTGCCTACATAATATAGGCGACAAGGACAATGTAATAAATATACAATGTACTCAGTTGTACATGTGACCCTGTGTTTAATTGTGTACTTCTTATTAGTTAGAGGGTGTGCAAAAGTCTTGGTATTACTGAGTCCATTGCAGGTGGTACATCCAAGACATCTGTAGCAATCTAATTTTGGTTGATTCAGCCATGTAGATTTTTTGTAGCTCTCGACTGGATCCACTTTGACCAAAGTATCTAGGATGGATCTTGATTTTCTAAAACCCACTCTCGGGGATCCCATGTTGGTAAATGGGAGGGTGGTATCTGTGCTCACTATGTACCAATCCTTTTGTATGGCAGCAGGAAGGTCCTTTTTATCAACAGTAGTACTATTTTCAGTCTGTTGTTCTGTTCTAGCCATCAGGGTATCTTCCTGTTTGAGGTCCCAGAACTTCTTTACTCGAATATTGATTTGGTCTTCTCCATAACCTTGTTGTAGAAAGCTTGTTTTCATCTCCAAGAGTTGTTGTTTCACTCATGTAGGATCACTATTATTCCACACTACACATTTGAACTGAGAAATCAGGAGGGCCCTTTTTATGGCAGGATAATGACAACTCGTCACTTGTAGAAGAGCATTTCTTTCTGTATCCTTACGGAATAGAGTCATCAGTAGCTTGTCTTCCTATTTATAGATTCTTTAATCTAAGAAATCTATAGTCTGTTCATTGTACTGTATTTTGAATTGGAGGGTCTGTATAACCAGGTTAAGCTGTTCAAACCATGACTGTAGATCCGATGATGTGTCATCCAAGATTATGAACAAATCGTCAATATATCTTCGAAAGAATATTATATTCTTATGTTGGAATAGATTTGTCATATGTTGTTCAAATTCTGCCATGTAAAGTTTGGCATACGATGGGGCCACACTCGACTCAATTGCTGTCCCAAGAAGCTGTAGGCAGAATGAGCTTTCAAATCAGAAATAGTTCATGGTTAGGCAGAAGTGTAGGAGTTCAAGGATCCATTCCATGTTGGATCCCACATAGGGGTATCTGCATAGGTGGTTTCGTATAGCATCCAGGCCCTGTGTATGCGGTATCACCGTATATAGGCTAACCACGTCTAAAGTGACTAGCCATTCAGCCCCTTTTAGTAGCAGGATATTTTCTTAATTGATTAACCAAGGCCATGGAATCAAGCAGAAAAGATGGCATGTTGAGAACCATGGGTTGTAATTGAGAGTGCAAGTACATACCTATTGGCTGTAGTAGAGAGCCAATAGCAGACACTATTGGCCTCCCCGGCAGCTGGGTTACATGTTTGTGAACTTTTGGCAATGTATAGAATACCGGAGTCCGGGGGAATTGTACAGTTAGATATGCCAATAGATGAGAGTCAATCAGAACTTCGGGTGCAGCATTCTGTAGTGAAGCATCAACCTGTTTTTTGAAGGTCCAAATGGGATCACCCGAGAGCTGTCTATAGGTAGTGGGATCATTGAGCTGGGATAATACCTCTTGTTGGTAGTATTTATAGTCCAGCACAACTACTGCTCCACCGTTGTCCGCTTCACAAAAGATGATTTCTTTATTGTCATACAGACATTTTGATAAATTATTTCTGCATTGGGTTCTAGTTTGGGAACAAATTTTGTCCACTTGTTCAGAGAAAAGTCGAGTATACGTTTTTATGCTTGCATTTGAACTTGCCGGATCATATCTACCCTTAGCTCTGAACTTTGAAAAGTCCATTTGGGTACCCCCAAAGTGTTCTTTTAATCTGAGTGATCTCTCAAATTTTTGTACATCCAAATATGTGGTAAACAAATCATTGTAATAGGTGGCAATAAATGATAGTCCCCTATTGAGTAACTGTAATTCCACAGGCGTCAGAATATTCATTACAATATTCTCCATCAGAATATCCTTTGCCTGGGTGGTCTTCCTCTTAACTCCCTCCTCCTGATGTGTGGCCTTCGCCGCTTAAGTTTTTTGAGAGTGTAATGACCCCTGCTGTAGTGCTGGGTGTAGCTGTGGATGGTGTTGGGGCACCATCAGACTCTGAACTGTTGTACCAATTAATAGCCTCCTCTCTTCAGGACGCAGTAACCAACGATACACTCGCTTTTATTTATAAACCATTGTGACTATATCCCATTACCTGTTCTTGAATGTAGTTAATTCCTGTTCATATTGATGAACCTGTTGTTCTGGTTTGGTTAGCCAGTTCTGTTCCTTATTAGCCTCCAAGGATAATTTGTATGATTCCTCAAATGTATTCACTTCTAATTCTGCAGCATTCATAAGTGTTCTTACCTCCTCTATCACCAGGAGGACAAGATCAAGAGAACACTTAAAAATGGATCCTGGAACTCCTACACTTCTGCCTAACCATGAACTATTTCCGATTTGAAAGCTCATTATACCTATAGCTTCTTGGGATAGCAATGGGGTCAAGTGTGGCCCCATCGTATGCCAACCTTTACATGACAAATCTATTCCAACATAAGAATATAACATTCTTTCGAAGATATATTGTTTATTTGTTCATAATCTGGGATGGCACATCATCGGATCTACAGTCATGGTTTGAACAGCTTAACCAGGTCAGTAAACACCATTCACTACTGCATCCACAGATGCAAGTTAAAGGGAAAGTCAAGTCCAAAATAAACTTTCATGATTAAAATAGGGGATGTCATTTTAAATAACTTTTTCCTTTACTTTTATCATTGATTTTGTTTTGCTCTCTTGGTATTCTTAGGTGAAAACTAAACCTAGGTAGGCTCATATGCTAATTTCCTAGACCTTGAAGGCCGCCTCTAATCTAAATGCATTTTGACAGATTTTTAACACTAGAGGGCATTAGTTCATGTGTGTAAAATAGATAACACTGAGCTCACGCACATGAAGTTACCTAGGAGTCAGCACTGATTAGCTAAAATGCAAGTCTGTCAAAAGAACTGAAATAAGGGAGCAGTTTGCAGAGGCATAGATACAAGGTAATTACAGAGGTAAAACGTGTATTATTATAACTGTGTTGATAATGCAAAACTGGGGAATGGGTAATAAAGGGATTATCTATCTTTTTAAACAAGAACAATTCTGGTGTTGACTGTCCCTTTAAGGTTTTACGATGCAAAGCAGAAGCCATACATTAACACTGTCCAGAAGCGCCACTGACTTCTCTGGGAATTGTCTCATATGAGATGTACAGTAGCACAGCGGAATCATGTTTTGCAGTCCGACAAGTCAATATTTCAAGTTGTTTTTAGAAAGAACAGCTATTATGTTCTCCGGGCCAAAGAGGAAAAGGAATATCCAAGCTGTTATCAACACTAGGTGCAAAAGCCAGCATCTGTCATGGTATGGCGGGGTTTCAGTGCCCATGACATGGGTAACTTGCACATCTGTGAGGGCACCTTAATTGCAGAAAGATATGTATACATTTTGTAGCAACATACGCTGCCATCCAGACGTCGTCTTTTCCAGGGAAGTCCCTGAATTTTCTAGCAGGATAACGCCAAACCACATTCTGCCCAGATTACAAGCAAATAGTTGCATAAGCAGATAGTGCAGGTGCTAGCATGGCCTTCCTGCAGTCCTGACCTGTCTCCAATTGAGAATGTGTGGGGCATTAGGCAGCGCAAAATAAGGCAATGAAGGCATGCATAATGGATGAATAGGGGGAAAATTCTGCTTGCTAAACCTAACCAACTGGTGTTTTCAGCGCCCAAATGCTTAATAAGTGTTATTAAAAGAAAAAGGTAATGTTACACAATCGTAAACTGTGTGTTGCAGTCATCGGATTTAAAATAAGTGTATATTAAAAAACATTAAATTCACAATGTAAAACATCAAATTATGTGTGATTAATGTGTTTTCAATATAGTACAGGGTGAATTGAATTTTCAAATGACTCTTTTTGTTTTTTGCATTTTTCCATACTGTACCAACTTTTTCGGAATTGGGGTTGTATATATATATATATATATATATATATATATATATATATATATATATATATATATATATATATATATCAAGTCCCAAGGTACCCCATGCATGGCTACTGCATATTGAGATTCCAAAAGCAGGAAAACCAAACAGGGATTTGTATCCAAACAAACCTTTAATGAACAATCAAAAAGCCTTATCCAAACGTTTCAGCTCTCACCGAAGCCTTTCTCAATGGAGGCTGTGCAGACTTAACAAACAGTACCTATCACAATACTTATATACCCTAACCGCAATACCAACCATGACAGCAGCTGTGAAACATCACAATCAGATATCCGGTCCCCATGCAGCAAACCACCTCAGTAACATCGGTGCTGGCGAGTGACGTTATCGGCCTACAACTGCAACACGTGTCAGTTACGTAACCGTTACCATGATGACGATGTAAACCAAACACACATCCATAACAACAGCAGGGAGAGAGGATTCCCAGTCGCAATGGGACATACTCAGAAACTGTCCCTAAGCATATTAACAAAATATATACAGCATAGTACAGTGGAACCTAAATAAAAATAATAAAGGTCTAGTAATATTGACACTATCTATACACACAGGTATCAAGGTGTCAATACATCCTAAGCAAATTTACAATAGTTATAATCCACAAGTAATGAACATATTTGGACTATACAAAAACATTAGATTCTATTCTAAAAAATAAACCTCTATGCAATACAACTTGAATGAAAATACTATAGTTGTGCTGACACTACTTATACCCACTGGTATCAAGGTGTCAGCACATTCTTGGTTAATGTTCAGTAATAAACATCAATAGATATCATTTAGGCTATCCTAAGGTACAACATTCTATTTAAAAAAATATAAATTAGTAGCCATACCACTTTTGATGCCCTTACCTAGAGCATATATGCTCCATGTTCCAAGGAGTATGTAGAAACAACATGATTTATAACCACCATGAATGTCATTTACGATAACAACAAGCAAATTCAATATTAACATTCAGTCCCTTCGAGGATACTGTGTCAAGTGAAAAAAATCCATTTTGATGGATCTTGTCGCAGTAGAGCTAGTCCTCTGTCACCACCCCTTTTAGGGCATGGGACATGATCAATTAGCATTGCTCTCAACATTGAAATAGAGTGACCTGCTTTCAAGAAGTGTCTAGGCTGGTCCAACCAACCCTTATCCAGTTCCTGACATATGGCCGATTTATGGTTTTTGAGTCTTTTGTGGAAAGCGGTCACCATTTTACCTACATAGTAGAACGAGCACAGACAGATGATGATGTATATCACGAAATCAGATGTGCAAGAGAACCTGTGTCTGATGTTATAACTCTTGTTGGTATGAGGATGATTAAACGTACTCCCAGTCAGTAGATTGTTATAGGTAACACAGCTCCCACAAAGGAAGCAGCCCTGTTTGCCACTGGGTAACCATGTCTGTTATTCATAACAGTGAGTGGGATCATTAATCACCAACAGGTCCCGTAAGTTACTCGCTCTCTTGTATACAAACCTCGGTAGTTGAGTCTGATAAAAAGGGAAACTGTTGTCCTCTGAAATAATACTCCAATTTTGTTTGATCGTAGAGGCCATGACTTTAGTACCCGGTGTATACGTTGTGATAACGTTCAATCATCTGTCATCAGTACTAGTGGGTCTCTGTATAGTGAGACTGTCGTGTGTCCATTTTTGTGCTATTTTACATTGTTTGGTGATCAAGTCCAAGGGGTATCCCCATTGTAGAAAATGTGAAGACATTTCCGTCAATTGACTCATCTTATGATGGTTATCCGCGTTATTACGCACGACCCGCAGGAACTGCAAAGAACTGATCCCATTACGCTGAAACCGTCGTCTTTTGAAATAAAGTGGTATGTAACACATAACCATTGTCTTTCCTAGTCTTATAGATTTCCAAATCTAATAAGTGTATAGTCTACGTATCACATTCCATTTTAAACCTTAATGTGGACTGCAAGGAGTTCAAATCATTGAACCACTTATGGAGATTATCAGAAAGACATAGTCTATATAGTGACGATATAACTTGATGGGATTCTGCCTGGAGAAAATATTCATCTTTTCATACATAGCCATATATACATTGGCATACGATGGGGCCATATTAAAACCCATCGCCATGCCCATTATTTGTAGAAAATAATCACTTTCAAATCGGAAAAAGTTCTTCTCAAAGCAGAATTCCACCAAGTATAAAAGAAACTCTATCAGAGGTCCTCCTTGTGACAAGGACGTCAGTTTCCTGTATATCATTCATATTTTTAAGCAGACCAATGAGTTCAAAAGAGTCCCTAAGGTATGAAATAGTATTCTGTACCACTGGTTGCAAAAAGAAATCCACATATTCAGCCAGAGGATGAAGAAGAGAGCCCCTGGCAGACACAATGGCATAGAAGGTATAGAATGGGACAGACCGGAAATTCTACTGACAGAAAACCAAACACATCTTCATCAATTATGTTGGCCATAAATGCCATTTTTAAGAACTCATCAATCTGCTTTTTGAATTTCGCAGTTGGGTTATTAGCAAGTTTACAGTAGGTGATTCCATCCAACAATTGCCTGTAAGCCTCCTGTCTATATTTAGAATTATCCAAAACCACAGTGGCCCCACCCTTATCCGCAGGTCGAATTATTATATTGGCATCAGTGGCTAGAGATTTTATGGCATTTCTTTCCATTTTAGTTAAATTATCCCTGTGAAAGGTTATATGTTGATGTTCATTGGTCAGGGTGGAGGCACACATACGATGGAACGTTTTTATAGACGTGTGGACATAGGCAGGTTCAAAGGTACTCGGAGGTTTAAAAGGTATAGCAGCATATTCTCTTTTTTCTTTAAAAAATCTTTTAATTTCAATTGTCTTTGAAACCTACCCATGTCCACTTGCAATTCAAAATTGTCACATTTTGGGGTGGGAACAAAGGATAAACCCTTGTTTAAATCCTTCACGTCATCACCTGTAAAAGGTCTGGAACTAAGGTTAAAAATTATTGTATGTTTTTCTTTGAATTGTTCTTTCTTTTTGCGCCCCCCCCCCCTCCTGAAGCATCTGTGTCTGGGCCCTGGGGTAAAGGGCTTCTGAGTGGACCTAGTGCTTACTTCAATCTGTGGTTAAATGTGTGATAAAGGCTGTAGCTCATTGTCAGAATAATCACCACCACTGCTATCCACCATAGTCAAATTAACATCTCTGGTTCTATTAAAGGGCTTTCTACGGTTATAGGTAGAGGTATTGTCCTGACCATACAGCCATCTATAAACTCTCTTGTCCCTATAATCATTATCTACAGTGACACATTTCTTATTTTTAAAATTCAACAAATCATTCTTTAAAATGGCCTTTATGGCCAACATTATTGCTGAAGATGTGTTTGGTTTTCTGTCAGTTGATTATCCATTCTGTCCCATTCTATGCCTTCTGCCGAAGGTTCATAAGTCATTGGAGAATCCTGCTGGCAGACCCATTGTGTCTGCAAGGGGCTTTCTTCTTCAGCCTCTGGCTGAATATGTGGATTTCTTTTTGCAACCGGTGGTACAGAATACTATTTCATACCTTAAGGACTCTTTGGAACTCATTGGTCTGCTTAAAGATATGAATGATATACAGGAAACTGACATCCTTATCACAATGAACGTTGTGAGCCTGTATACTGTCATCCCCATACACATGGTATGGACATGTTGAGATTGATGCTCACTAACAATGTTCATTATGGAGGACCTCCGATAGAGTTTCGTTTACACTTGGTGAAATTCTGCTTGAATAAGAACTTTTCCAATTTGAAAGTAATTATTTTCTACAAACAATGGGCACGGCGATGGGATCTAATATGGCCCCATCAAATGCCAATGTATATATGGCTATGTATGAAAAGATAAATATTTTCTCCAGGCAGAATACCATCAAGTTATATCACCGCTATATAGACAATGTCTTTCTGATTTGATATAGCACTGTGGATAATCTCTATAAGTGGTTCAATAATTTGAACTCCTTGCAGTCCACGATAAGGTTTAAAGTGGAATGTGATATGCAGACTATACACTTCTTAGATTTGAAAATCTATAAGACTAGGATAGACTATAGTTATGTGTTACATACCACTTTATTTCAAAAGACGACCAATAAAATTTTTATCTTACATTATAGTAGTTATCACCCTAGGTTTCAACGTAATGGGGTCAGTTCTTCACAGCTCCTGCGGGTTGTGTGTAATAACATGGATAACCAGCATAAGATGAGTCAATTGATGAAAATGTCTTCATGTTTTCTACAACGGGGATACCCCTTGGACTTGATGACCAAACAATGTAAAATAGCACTGATGACAGACAATTGAACTTTATCACGACACATACACCAGGTACTAAAGTCCTGGCCTCTACGATAAAACAAAATTGGAGTATTATTTCAGAGGACAACAGTCTCCCTTTTTATAAGACTCCACTACCGAGGTTGGTATACAAGAGAGCGAGTAACTTACGGGACCTGTTGGTGATTAATGATCCACTCACTGTTATGAAAAACAGGCATTTTTACCCAGGGACAAACAGGGCTACTTCCATTGTGGGAGCTGTGTTACCTGTAATAATCTACTGACTGGGAGTACTTTTAATCATTCTCATACCAACAAGAGGTATAACATCAGACACAGGCTCTCTTGCACATCTGATTTTGTGATATACATTTTCATCTGTCCGTGCTTGTTCAACTATGTAGGTAAAACGGTGACCACTTTCCATTAAAGACTCGCAAAACATAAATCGGCCATACAACAGGCACTGAATAAGGGTTGGTCAGACCAGCCTGTAGCTAGACACTTCTTGAAAGCAGGTCACTCTATTTCAATGTTGAGGGCAATGCTAATTGATCATGTCCCATGCCCTAAAAGGGGTGGTGACAGAGGACTGGCTCTACTGCGACAAGAGTCAAAATGGAATTTTTCACTTGACACAGTATCTCCGAAGGGACTGAATGTGAATATTGATTTTGCTTGTTGTTATCTAAATGATATACATGGTGGTTATACATTGTGTTGTTTCTACATAATCCTTGGAACATGGAGCATATATGCTCGAGGTTAGGGCATCAAAAGCTCTATGGCTACTAATTTATATTTTTTGAAATGGAATGTAATACCTTAGGATAGCCTAAATGATATCTATTGATGTTTATTACTGAGCATTAACCAAGGATGTGCTGACACCTTGATACCAGATGGTATAAATAGTGTAAGCACGACTATACTATTTTCATTCAAGTTGTATTTCATAGAGGTTTATTTTTTAGAATAGAATCTAATATTTTTGCATAGTCCAAATATGTTTATTAAAAAAGAAGAAAGAGAGGGCGCCGCATAGTGTGATATTGTTTCAATATGATGTGATACAAGTGTAGACAGGTAATGCGCTTACCAAAAGATGTGGTACTGTGCTGTGACCAGTACAATCTCCCCTGCTAGCACTTAATACAGTGGCTAGTACACTGCCAGACTGGATCCTTCTTGCAGTGCACCCTTCTTGCTGTGAAAGACGGTTACCAAGGGATCTTTAGTGGGGCTGTGAATAAATCCTGAGAAAACTTGTTCAAAATTGTTGCATAAATAAGTGTAAACAACTTCCAGTGTTAAAAGATTTAAAAGGCTTTATTATAATGCGTTTCTCAACCACCAAGGGTCGTTTCATCAGATATCAAAGCGACATCTTTTTTAAACAGCAACATCCCTGCTCTCTGGGAACAAGAGGAGTTGTCTGCACAAAGCAACGAGCAAACACTATCATCCAACAACTGACTTTTACCTTTTGTGGCTTTATAGCCATTTGCCGAGTAAGATACACTCGATAAGGGACTAAGCTATTTTGGTAACATTAATTTATTTATTTGTACTGTTTATGTTTGTCATTAGGGTTATTAGTGTTTTATCTTTTGCCCACTAATTAGCGCGCCTTTTTTTCCCTCTCCTGGGGATACTACAAATATGTTTATTACTTGTGGATTATAATTATTGTAAATTTGCATAGGATGTATTGACACCTTTGTGGTGACATTTTTATCACAGGGATATTGGAATATAGCTCACAGATTTTATAACTGGCAATTCACATAGCTGGTTTTTTCAAGTAGTTCTTTTGTCTAGTGTCTGTCTAGAAAGACACACCCAATGGTCTTTTTGAGTGACATTTGATAAGCCACTCCCTTTTGAATTGGGGTATAAAATACTGTAACACCAGAGCCTCTGTCTCTTTTGTATCCTGCTCCTGCTAAAAGATGGATGATGTTGGACACAGAGAATCTGGCTAAGTATTTCTGGGATAATATTCTGTGTAGCAGTATTGCACAATTGGGGTTAGTGTAGAAAAGTTGCCCTGTATCTTAAAATGTGGACTGTATCTGTAAAATAGATTTATATATATATACCTGTAAATATTTATCTTATTATTAACATATATTGATTCCTAAATAAACTGTTTGACAAATAATGGAGGGCCTCTCAGAGTTTATTTCACAATTTATCTGTGTTTGTTTTAGTGGTACCACCATAGAGATTTAGTATATTATATTTAGTAGAAAGTAAAGATATTTTAAATTAATAGATAACCACAACCTTGATACCTGTGTGTATAGATAGTGTCAATATTACTAGACCTTTTTTATTTTTATTTAGGTTACACTGTACTATGCTGTATATATTTTGTTAATATGCTTAGGGATTGTACATATTTGGATATATAATAGTTGACAGTTTCTGAGTATGTCCCATTGCAACTGGGTATCCGCTCTCCGTGCTGTTGTTATGGATGTGTGTTTGGTTAACATCCTTACTATGGTAACGGTTATGTAACTGACACTTGTTACAGTCATCGGCCGATGACGTCACATGCCAGCGCCGATGTTACTGAGGTGGTTTACCGCATGGGGACAGGATATCTGATTGTGATGTTTCACAGCTGCTGTAATAGTTGGTATTGAAGTTAGGGTATATAAGTATTGTGATAAGTACTGTTTGTTAAGTCGGCACGGCCTCCATTGAGAAAGGCTCCAATGAGAGCCAAAACATTTGGATAAGGATTTTTGTTTGTTCATTAAAAGTTTGTTTGGATACAAATCCCTGTTTGGTTTTGCCTGCTTTGGGAATCTCAATACGTAGGATCCGTGCGTGGGTTCCTTGGGACTTGCTGTATACATAACTTAGCAATGCACCAGGGTGGTTACAGGATGGTGTGTGCCGTTTCTCCCTACGCCTGTTTATTTTATATATATATATATATATATATATATATATATATATATATATATATATATATATATATATATACGGTATATATACACGCAAACACATAGGAGCCCTTTTAAAACCTTTTTTATTAATATAATATTTTTGTAAAAAAAGTTTATATATGTGTAAAATACTTTATTTTAATGTGTTGTGATATGTTTTGAGCAGTTTTTTAAGCCCTTACAGTTTACTTCAAGTCTGAAATTACGCAAGCTTCCACTTTTGCGCACCTAGGAGGAAGTATTTCCACAGTAAGAGAGCGGTCTCAGCATTTCATTCCAAAGGTAAAGCCCGTTGCTGGAACAGGCCTAGGTAAATACCGGATCCTGACAGAAACTAATATGAACAACACAATACATATTTTTCTAACAACATTTAAAAATGTATTTTGCACCCAGATGTTTTGCAATGCCGAATAATTTATGATTCATAAATAAAAAACATGGTTTTGATGTCCCTTTGAGAGACATTTTAGTATAAACAGAATCTCATTGCTAAATACTCACCATTAAAGGGACAGTCTGGTCAATTTTAAACTTTCATGATTCAGATAGTGCATGTAATTTTAAACAACTTTCCAATTTACTTTTATTATCAAATGTGCTTTGTTCCCTTAGTAGTATTTTTTAAAAGCTAAACCTAGGTAGGCTCAAACTGATTTCTAAACAGTTGAAAACCGCCTCCTAGCTCAGAGCATTTTGAATGTTTTTCACAGTTAGACAGTACTAGTTCATGTGTGTCATATAGATAACATTGTGCTCACTCCTGTGGAGTTATTTAGGAGTCTGCACTGATTGGCTAACCTGCAAATCTGTCAAAAGCACTGAGATAGGGGGGCAGTCTGCAGAGGCTTAGATACCAGGTAATCAAAGAGGTAAAAAGGGTATTAATATAACCATGTTGGTTATGCAAAACTGGTGAATGGGTAATAAAGGGATTATCTATCTTTTTAAATAATACAAATTCTGGTGTAGACTGTCCCTTTAAAAAGGCTTGGAATGCCTAGTGTGAACATTACCTAGTCAGCGCATGCCACAAATTACCCTTTTCACCAGCACATTTAGTGCAGGTGTGCTTTGCAAACTTTTTTTTTTAATCTGTGGATGTACATGAATTCCAAAGAAAATTAGGTGATACAAAAAAGAACAAAAAAAAAGGGCGATTTTATTAATAATGCAGGTCTGGTTGTTAGAGATTGTTTATATATGTGTGTATATGTGTGTATGTGAGAGTGTGTGCATATGTGTGCGTGTGTGTATGTGAATGTGTGTATAGGTGTGTGTGTATATATGTGTACAGGGAGTGCAGAATTATTAGGCAAGTTGTATTTTTGAGGATTAATTTTATTATTGAACAACAACCATGTTCTCAATGAACCCAAAAAACTCATTAATATCAAAGCTGAATATTTTTGGAAGTAGTTTTTAGTTTGTTTTTAGTTTTAGCTATTTTAGGGGGATATCTGTGTGTGCAGGTGACTATTACTTGTAACCATGGGCAGCGCTGCGGAATCTGTTGGCGCTTTATAAATAAAGAATAATAATAATAATAATAATAATAATAATAAATTACTGTGCATAATTATTAGGCAAATTAACAAAAAACAAATATATACCCATTTCAATTATTTATTTTTACCAGTGAAACCAATATAACATCTCAACATTCGCAAATATACATTTCTGACATTCAAAAACAAAACAAAAACAAATCAGTGACCAATATAGCCACCTTTCTTTGCAAGGACACTCAAAAGCCTGCCATCCATGTATTCTGTCAGTGTTTTGATCTGTTCACCATCAACATTGCGTGCAGCAGCAACCACAGCCTCCCAGACACTGTTCAGAGAGGTGTACTGTTTTCCCTCCTTGTAAATCTCACATTTGATGATGGACCACAGGTTCTCAATGGGGTTCAGATCAGGTGAACAAGGAGGCCATGTCATTAGATTTTCTTCTTTTATACCCTTTCTTGCCAGCCACGCTGTGGAGTACTTGGACGCGTGTGATGGAGCATTGTCCTGCATGAAAATCATGTTTTTCTTGAAGGATGCAGACTTCTTCCTGTACCACTGCTTGAAGAAGGTGTCTTCCAGAAACTGGCAGTAGGACTGGGAGTTGAGCTTGACTCCATCCTCAACCCGAAAAGGCCCCACAAGCTCATCTTTGATGATACCAGCCCAAACCAGTACTCCACCTCCACCTTGCTGGCGTCTGAGTCGGACTGGAGCTCTCTGCCCTTTACCAATCCAGCCACGGGCCCATCCATCTGGCCCATCAAGACTCACTCTCATTTCATCAGTCCATAAAACCTTAGAAAAATCAGTCTTGAGATATTTCTTGGCCCAGTCTTGACGTTTCAGCTTGTGTGTCTTGTTCAGTGGTGGTTGTCTTTCAGCCTTTCTTACCTTGGCCATGTCTCTGAGTATTGCACACCTTGTGCTTTTGGGCACTCCAGTGATGTTGCAGCTCTGAAATATGGCCAAACTGGTGGCAAGTGGCATCTTGGCAGCTGCACGCTTGACTTTTCTCAGTTCATGGGCAGTTATTTTGTGCCTTGGTTTTTCCAAACGCTTCTTGCGACCCTGTTGACTATTTTGAATGAAACGCTTGATTGTTCGATGATCACGCTTCAGAAGCTTTGCAATTTTAAGAGTGCTGCATCCCTCTGCAAGATATCTCACTATTTTTGACTTTTCTGAGCCTGTCAAGTCCTTCTTTTGACCCATTTTGCCAAAGGAAAGGAAGTTGCCTAATAATTATGCACACCTGATATAGGGTGTTGATGTCATTAGACCACACCTCTTCTCATTACAGAGATGCACATCACCTAATATGCTTAATTTTTAGTAGGCTTTCGAGCCTATACAGCTTGGAGTAAGACAACATGCATAAAGAGGATGATGTGGTCAAAATACTCATTTGCCTAATAATTATGCACTCCCTGTATGTGTGTATGTATATATATATATATATATATATATATATATATATATATATATACAGGGAGTGCAGAATTATTAGGCAAATGAGTATTTTGACCACATCATCCTCTTTATGCATGTTGTCTTACTCCAAGCTGTATAGGCTCGAAAGCCTACTACCAATTAAGCATATTAGGTGATGTGCATCTCTGTAATGAGAAGGGCTGTGGTCTAATGACATCAACACCCTATATCAGGTGTGCATAATTATTAGGCAACTTCCTTTCCTTTGGCAAAATGGGTCAAAAGAAGGACTTGACAGGCTCAGAAAAGTCAAAAATAGTGAGATATCTTGCAGAGGGATGCAGCACTCTTAAAATTGCAAAGCTTCTGAAGCGTGATCATTGAACAATCAAGCGTTTCATTCAAAATAGTCAACAGGGTCGCAAGAAGCGTGTGGAAAAAACAAGGCGCAAAATAACTGCCCATGAACTGAGAAAAATCAAGCGTACAGCTGCCAAGATGCCACTTGCCACCAGTTTGGCCATATTTCAGAGCTGCAACATCACTGGAGTGCCCAAAAGCACAAGGTGTGCAATACTCAGAGACATGGCCAAGGTAAGAAAGGCTGAAAGACGACCACCACTGAACAAGACACACAAGCTGAAACGTCAAGACTGGGCCAAGAAATATCTCAAGACTGATTTTTCTAAGGTTTTATGGACTGATGAAATGAGAGTGAGTCTTGATGGGCCAGATCGATGGGCCTGTGGCTCGATTGGTAAAGGGCAGAGAGCTCCAGTCCGACTCAGACGCCAGCAAGGTGGAGGTGGAGTACTGGTTTGGGCTGGTATCGTCAAAGATGAGCTTGTGGGGCCTTTTCGGGTTGAGGATGGAGTCAAGCTCAACTCCCAGTCCTACTGACAGTTTCTGGAAGACACCTTCTTCAAGCAGTGGTACAGGAAGAAGTCTGCATCCTTCAAGAAAAACATGATTTTCATGCAGGACAATGCTCCATCACACGCGTCCAAGTACTCCACAGCGTGGCTGGCAAGAAAGGGTATAAAAGAAGAAAATCTAATGACATGGCCTCCTTGTTCACCTGATCTGAACTCCATTGAGAACCTGTGGTCCATCATCAAATGTGAGATTTACAAGGAGGGAAAACAGTACACCTCTCTGAACAGTATCTGGGAGGCTGTGGTTGCTGCTGCACGCAATGTTGATGGTGAACAGATCAAAACACTGACAGAATCCATGGATGGCAGGCTTTTGAGTGTCCTTGCAAAGAAAGGTGGCTATATTGGTCACTGATTTGTTTTTGTTTTGTTTTTGAATGTCAGAAATGTATATTTGTGAATGTTGAGATGTTATATTGGTTTCACTGGTAAAAATAAATAATGGAAATGGGTATATATTTGTTTTTTGTTAAGTTGCCTAATAATTATGCACAGTAATAGTCACCTGCACACACAGATATCCCCCTAAAATAGCTATAACTAAAAACAAACTACAAACTACTTCCAAAACTATTCAGCTTTGATATTAATGAGTTTTTTGGGTTCATTGAGAACACGGTTGTTGTTCAATAATAAAATTAATCCTCAAAAATACAACTTGCCTAATAATTCTGCACTCCCTGTATATATATATAGATATATATATATATATATATATATATATATATATATATATATATATATATATATATTTGTGTGTGTGCTTGTTTAAACATTTTCAAACCAAGTGGTCCTAAAGTTTGCAGATAGACTACCTTAGATATTTGTATAATAGCTGTCATATCCTAATATTATTTATATATTCCAGATATAGCCCAGGGACATGTCATTTTAGTAAGCTTTTTACCTAGTTTAAATAAATCAAGCAGTCTTTTTCCCCACCAAAGCAGTCCTTGGGCATGGGTTGCACCAGGTTCCATATAAATCTCACACTAATTTCTCATTTAAGCGAATGCAGTTATAGGTTATCTAAGCAAACAAAGTGATATAATGTAGGAAATATGGATACAACATGATTTTTTTTTTTAATAAAGAACCATCACTTTTTTTTTTTTTAACAATTAGTCCATAGATTACTAATACCATTTTGTCAATTGAAATAGGAATATAGAGGTTTTTAGGAGTGTATTCAGTTTAATTATTACTATGTAACATAACTGTGGTAGATTATAAATCCTTCATTTAATTATATTTTTGGTGATTAGACTAAACTTCTGTATATGTAATCAGTTTGGTGTGATGTGGATTTGTTTCTCAGTTACTACTATAAAAAGTTTCCAATAAAGAATTGATAATAGAGCAAATCTCATTTTAATGTGAGCTAGTAGCTTGATATATAGCTTGCTGATTATTGGATAAATATAGCCACCAATCAGCAAGCACTATCCATGGTTCTGAATCAAAAATGGGATGGCTCCTTAGCTTAGATTCCTGCTTTTTCAAATAAAGATAACAAGAGAATGAAGAAATATTGATAATAGGAGTAAATAAGAAAGTTGCTTTAAATTGCATGCTCTATCTGAATCATGAAAGAAAAAAATTGGGTTTAGTATCCCTTTAAGAGAGGCTGAATGATGCAACAAGACAATAATCAAAGGCACACAAATAAATCAACTGAAGAATGCCTGAAAAAGATAAAGATTTGTCATTGCCTTAACCCAAATGAGATACTGTGCCTTATTAGTTTAGTCAAATTTTGTTTGCCTATAATTGTGACTTAGATGAAGATCAATGCAGAAACTTTTCTTTGCGCTTGTACATTTGAAAGAATGGCATTTCTTGTTTACCTACAAAACAATATGTACAAGCTGTTTAGGTAAAACTGATACTGCTGTATTTGGTTTCATAATTCTTAGTAATGCCTGATGAGGAAACTTACACTGCTTTAACTATAGAGAGAGAAATTCCTCTCTGTGACCAGGAAACACTAATTTATTAAATACCTGAGTTTTTGTTTATTAACATAAACCTAAAATATGTTTTGACATTCTTTCTTTTAGATGAATCAAAGAGAAAGGTTTAGAGCTATACCCATTTTAAATCTGATTTGCAGCTATTCACTAGGTCAAAGCAAAAGATAATGAAAAATGGGTTAGATCATTCAACAGATCTCAGAAAACTGTGATTGAATGTTGATGTCAGAGTAAAACAGAAAGCTTGTTATAATCACTTATTCAGATTTTAGATTCTTGAAAAAAAAAAAAGGGCCACTAAACACAAATTGTAAACTACATGATTTTGAACCTTCATATCTGAGAATAATTTTACAAAGAAAACTGCAGATTCATTTTTTCAAAGAAGTATACTGTTGTATGTTTATTCATTTCTCTAATTTTTCTTTCCCCCAGAACAAAAGAATCCTTGCTAACCAATCACAAATTAATATACAGATATAGGGTCCGATTTATCATGTCCGAGCAGACACGATCTGATGTAGCATACGCTGTCAGCATTTATTATTGCTCAAGCATTTTGTGTGAAATGCTTAAGCAATACTGCCCCCTGCACATTCACGGCTGATCGGGATGATTGCTGTCCGCCATCTCAGAGGTGGAGGAAAAGTTTATGAGCAGAGGTCTTAAAACCGCTGGTTGTAAATGTATGTTTCCAACGAGCCTGAAGGATTGCACGGAAACCGCTGCATTCCCAGCATCATAAATCAGCCCCATAGTATGATTTCTGTTTGCACATGTGCAGTTGAGAGAGACTGGAAAAGCCTGCCTGTATCTTTTACCTTAAGGTGATTTAGCACTGATTCAACTTAGTTACTATTGCAAAGAATGGTTATCCTATCATTATTGTTAATGCAATACTAATCATCCATCTTTTACAAACATGTGACTGCTGAGAAATTTAGGGGGGCAGTGAAGTAAACAAAAGCTTACATAAATTGCCTAAATGTATTAACCCATAGCTCCCTGGGAGAAAGGGAAACAAGCACAATCTTTAGATGCGTTTTACAGCAAAAGGCAGCAAAATAAATAATGAATGTATATTACAATAATGTTTCACTTTCAATTAAGAAACATTGCATGTATTGTTGAAATGTCAATTCTAATGGTCCTTTAATAAAAGCTGTCACTTTTTTTCTTTTTAAATTGGATACAATGTTGCAAATATAGTCATTACTTGAAAGCTAGAGGCACACCCGTAGATTCTAATTATTTTTCAGTCATGAAGTTTTCTCCAGCAATGATACAAACTATTAAAGAGTAAACTTTGCACAAGAGTTATATGATTAAAAGACAAAACTAAACTTGAACATAACTATGTGAAATACATCTGATATACATTTTAAATTGAGCTATATCTATATAAATGCTCTTCTGGGATATATAAATCAAAACATGGAAAATTGGCAGAAAATGTTAATTAATAAAACAAATGTAAAAGTCAAGCCTCAAAGAGTCACTTAAAAAACATACCCTATCAATGTGTTTTGGTTTGCCATAAATGATTATATTTTACTGCTCAAAGGCACCATTAATTTTGGTTTACATTTAAAACATAAAGGTATTTTTTATGCACATTCTACTCCGCCTAATTAAATGCTTAATTTATCCACTGAAGCATATCTAAACCACAACAAGGAACTATTGAAAGAATCATTTCATTTTCTGTTTGAGCTGAGTGACTAATTCTCATGAACACTATCACTGATCAAAGTGGTTAATGAAATGATCTGACATTTTTTAAAGTATAACCACTTTCTAAAACCACAACAGCATGAAACTAAAGATTGCCTGTGGCATGATTTCGACCTCTTTTTTTAAATTTTTTTTTATTATTTCCTCGAGAAAAAAAAAAACATTTAGTTAACATCCGATTCAATAGAGCAATCATTCTACTTTCTTTTGTGCATAACCAAAATTATTTTTTTCAGAGAAATCAATCCTTGAAAAAAGGCTTAGAACTCACCTCGGTCAAAAGGCAGATTACATCCCTGAAGCTTTCAATATTTAATTAAATCTAAAATTAACTTAAATTATACATTTTTGCAGGCTCATAAAATCACAATGGAAACTTATAGAAAATGCAGTAATAAAATGTAACCTCTGAGGTTTGCTAGATCCTTTGATCTAACATTTCATTTGACTGTCAGCCATGTTACCAAGGTTACTACCTGACTCCTGCTGACTTAGAATTTTAAATTGAAATGGTTTGTATGGTGATCTCAAGTCAGAAGTTTGAGAACTTTTGACATGCAGGTAAAATATATTTGTCAGATAGCAGGTCAAGCAGAGAGACAAAATTGTTGAACAGTGACTCTTTTCCATCTATAAATATATATATATAAAGACCAATTTAATTCATCTGAGGCTTTAAACATTACAATATTTAAAGTTATCTGTGCTTCAGCAGTCAAAATCATTACTGACAATGGCAAGTAACAGGTTTGATTGAGAAGCTTGCTGGAGACAGAATAGCATATGATAAATGTATAATCTGTCCTGGGGCCACAATTACATTGAAAATGTATTTAACCTCTTAAGGACATATGACAGATTTTTTCTGTCATAAAACAATTGAGCAAACTGAAAGCTGTGTCCTTAAAGGGTTAATTTTATTGTATAAGTTTTTTATTGAACTTTTCAACAAAGAAGGAAAATTAACAGATGCGCATATGTCCACACATATCCTCATACTACAGTATTATACATAGATAATAGTATAATAGTAGTATAATAGTATAGTATAATAGTGTAATAGTAAAAGTATTGGTTCAACCCAAAACTGCAATCAAAATATAAGTAAATAAAGAATGGTGCACTTAATGTCTATGACAGAAAGAAACAATATACAGGGAGTGCAGAATTATTAGGCAAGTTGTATTTTTGAGGATTAATTTTATTATTGAACAACAACCTTGTTCTCAATGAACCCAAAAAAATCATTAATATCAAAGCTGAATAGTTTTGGAAGTAGTTTTTAGTTTGTTTTTAGTTTTAGCTATTTTAGGGGGATATCTGTGTGTGCAGGTGACTATTACTGTGCATAATTATTAGGCAACTTAACAAAAAAAACAAATATATACCCATTTCAATTATTTATTTTTACCAGTGAAACCAATATAACATCTCAACATTCACAAATATACATTTCTGACATTCAAAAACAAAACAAAAACAAACCAGTGACCAATATAGCCACCTTTCTTTGCAAGGACACTCAAAAGCCTGCCATCCATGGATTCTGTCAGTGTTTTGATCTGTTCACCATCAACATTGCGTGCAGGAGCAACCACAGCCTCCCAGACACTGTTCAGAGAGGTGTACTGTTTTCCCTCCTTGTAAATCTCCCAATTGATGATGGACCACAGGTTCTCAATGGGGTTCAGATCAGGTGAACAAGGAGGCCATGTCATTAGATTTTCTTCTTTTATACCCTTTCTTGCCAGCCACGCTGTGGAGTACTTGGACGCGTGTGATGGAGCATTGTCCTGCATGAAAATCATGTTTTTCTTGAAGGATGCAGACTTCTTCCTGTACCACTGCTTAAAGAAGGTGTCTTCCAGAAATTGTCAGTAGGACTGGGAGTTGAGCTTGACTCCATCCTCAACCCGAAAAGGCCCCACAAGCTCATCTTTGATGATACCAGCCCAAACCAGTACTCCACCTTGCTGGCGTCTGAGTCGGACTGGAGCTCTCTGCCCTTTACCAATCCAGCCACGGGCCCATCCATCTGGCCCATCAAGACTCACTCTCATTTCATCAGTCCATAAAACCTTAGAAAAATCAGTCTTGAGATATTTCTTGGCCCAGTCTTGACGTTTCAGCTTGTGTGTCTTGTTCAGTGGTGGTCGTCTTTCAGCCTTTCTTACCTTGGCCATGTCTCTGAGTATTGCACACCTTGTGCTTTTGGGCACTCCAGTGATGTTGCAGCTCTGAAATATGGCCAAACTGGTGGCAAGTGGCATCTTGGCAGCTGCACGCTTGACTTTTCTCAGTTCATGGGCAGTTATTTTGCGCCTTGGTTTTTCCACACGCTTCTTGCGACCCTGTTGACTATTTTGAATGAAACGCTTGATTGTTTGATGATCACGCTTCAGAAGCTTTTCAATTTTAAGAGTGCTGCATCCCTCTGCAAGATATCTCACTATTTTTGACTTTTCTGAGCCTGTCAAGTCCTTCTTTTGACCCATTTTGCCAAAGGAAAGGAAGTTGCCTAATAATTATGCACACCTGATATAGGGTGTTGATGTCATTAGACCACACCCCTTCTCATTACAGAGATGCACATCACCTAATATGCTTAATTGGTAGTAGGCTTTCGAGCCTATACAGCTTGGAGTAAGACAACATGCATAAAGAGGATGATGTGGTCAAAATACTCATTTGCCTAATAATTCTGCACTCCCTGTATGATTTATACTAGCTAATGTAAACATCCTTACATATTAGAAGTAAGTAATGTGGTAAAGTTCCACTATAACCATATACTATGAGGCCAATTTATTGATAATTAGGGTGGGATCACAAATAAATCAATAAGCTGCACACAGACACGTACACAAACAAATGATTACACTGTATTCAGTTATACAATTAAACTATCGTTCCTTAATATCCTAATGTATACATTTCCAACGATATAGGAATAACAATAATAGTAATACTGTTACCAGTTCATAAATAAGCACAATGCCTACTAAGAAATAACTGATAAACCTTTAGTACGACCAAAAGGACATTCAAAAAGACAATACCAGTGGTAATAATGGTAGTAAAATAATAATAGTGTTTATAATACCAAAAATACAATTACATAGGATAACAACCACTTCATTGACTCACATTCATGACTCTGGGATTAATAGTAGATACTTTATGGAAAATTCAAGGTTCCTCTGTATGGATTAGTTTCTCCCTTAGTGACAAATCCTTTGTGCAGCTTCCAGATTCACTGATCACAAAAGGGTGATCAGGTTTTAAATGCACTGAAACGATAAGAACACAAAGCGCATCACGGATTCAAAGTAAAATCAATTATAACTTTATTTGTGCACAAAATCTAATGCACTTACAAGAGTTAAAATATTAAAAGCCTTGTTAAAAAAGTCCTGGTATACTTCACATTTCTTGTTCCACAGGAATCCGCAGGTAGCGACCTCTGCTCCTCTTGTGTCATTGTGTATACCGATAATAAAACCTTTTAAGAAATGTTTTTTTCAAGTGTATTACCCAGATTATAGGTCTCTTATAATGTGCAATGTCTTTTAGTTAGAGGTAGACCATCCCGTTTACGCGTTTCGTTTGTCCTCTGCAAACTTTCTCAAGACAGTGGATGTTCGGTACAGTTCCTATGAGGATCCCTTTGTTAAATAGAGCCCTATCGGCTCCACCTCTACCTGCTGCTGCCCGGAATGTAAACAAAATACGCCCTGTAGCCATGTGCTGCTACGGCTTGTTCTTACCTTGTCAAATAACATTCTGCTTTAATCGTCAACAGTATAACCTTAGCACACACTATACAACACCCATATGTTAACAGGCAAATTTCCATTATATAATCTAATTCATATTCATATTACCTGACGTCCGTTATTTTTCATCTTATAGCAACCCCTTTATTTCCACATAAATAGTTGCACAATCTACACTCACACCACCCTGTATGTGAGATTACTTGGTTATACGTACTCCCTTGCGTATGCTGTGTTATTCTCCGTGCTTGCTCCACCCTTATGCTACATAGGTAATTACGTGTCATGTAAACACAACACGCCCATTTTAGCTATAGCGTGTTATGCGGTCAACATCTAAACCCCTTACTGTTCCTGTTCTAAAGGCATCCATACACTGTGCTCCTGTTACTTGCCATATCTTCAAAGTGATGACTATTTATTTAAATTTATTTAAATAAACATGATGGCTATTTATTTACATGCTGTGTCCTTCTGTGCACTATATTCTACCTAATATGCCCTACTATCATATATTTACTATGCTTGTATTGCTAGAACTGATATTGATCCTAAATCTGATAGAACTACTAATATCATTTAATATTTAAAATTTAATATTTAACGGGGCTATTTTTAATCCCAATAGGTACTAGTTACTTGCCAACATGAACCCCTAATTATTCTATTTTTATAAGTCTATTTTACAACTAATAGCGGTAGCTATATATATATTGTTATTATTATCGTTCTCCTGGGCCTCTTACCTCTAATTGGACTATTACCTTTAACTTCACATGTTACATTGATTTTGTATACTTCTCTTGCTAAACTCCTAACTATTATTTATTGCTTCTAAACCACTATTCAAGCAAAACCCTCTCTCCTTATTATGATTAATTGGAGCATCTTTCCATATTTGAAATCTGGGGACTTTATAGCATAAATGCTTGCAGATCTAAATCTATGTTTAGACCTTTAGGAGTGAGACTTTCTAATTCTTGAATCCATGTAGTTTCCTTTTTTCTTAGTGTAATTAGTCTTTGATGTGAATTTACCCCTATGGATACTACTTCTAAGATGGTAATACGTAAACTACTTGGGTCTTTGTTGTGTTTTACTCTAAAATGGTCTGACACACTGTCGGCTAGATTACGCGTTGTGCATTAGGGTTAAAAAGCAGCGTTGAGAGGTCCCAACGCTGCTTTTTTTTTTTGAAAATTATTTTTTTATTGAAGTTAAAGCATATAACATCAAAACAAAGACTCGCCCTAAGGCAAAAGTTACCACAGAGAGAAAAATACATTGTCTATACAAAAGCATTATTGAGAACATAATATGCATATTGAGCAAGTAAAAAATACATTTCAAATCTGGTTATGAAGATAGACAATATCTTTGGCGAGAAAAAAAAATAGAACTTCATTTTATATTATCAGCGTATGAACTCCACATTCTAGTAAAATATTATCTAAAACCAAAATATCAGCCTGTGGAGGTTTAATATAAGTATCAGCCACTCTTGGGCCGAGATATATAAAGGGAGGGGGATATTCAGCGGGTAAGCACCGCTATATGTATAGGTAAAGGGGGTGGGAGGGCGGAGCCATATATAAGTGTAAGTAGCATAAGGTACTAGGAGTGGGCCCGGGAGAGCACAAACATAGAGACTGTAGGCCAGGGAGCTAGATTGCTAAAAAGATAAATTAGATATGTCTTGGGAGATTTGTCTACTTAGGAGTGGGTAGTGGGGCGCAGTGGTATCTTAACTCTAGGTAGAATAACTAAATAGTGGCATAAGGCTACTCTGTTAATTATAACAGCATTATGCATATAACTAAGGAGTAGATCTGTTTGTAAATTATTTGGTGGGTATTGTTAGGAGATAGGTATACCCCGCTACACTGGCATACATTAGAATTAGTAATAGCAAGAATACCGCCAAATCCCATAAAAACATTAAATCCAGCAAGTAGTCAAGGTACCTCAAAGTGCTAATCCCTATCCTTAGCGGAGTACTACACTACAGCGGAAGCTAAGGTGATTGCTAGGCCATGCTGAGAATATGAATTAGGCAATCTAACCTTATCTGAAGATTTTATACCCTCCATAGACAAAGAGGACAATTAAGGGTGAGAGACCCAGGGCAAGTTGACTGAATAGAGCCTTAGATGATCAAACAAAATACCAATATGCTTGGTGAATAAACATGCTCTTGTGTGGCCTGCTAAAGAGCATGTAATAGATTATTAAAGGTATATAGAGTGGCGTTCTGGTAAGAAAACAGATCATGCATAAGACAGAAAAGCTAACAAGGGACTAAGAATGATATATGCTTGAGCCCTACTAATGGGTGTCATGTAAAAATTACAATACATAGCAATAATGGCGTAAGGTTAAATATTAAGCAGTTAGAATTCTAACAGGTAGGAATAGATATCCAATATATTTAGTGCAAGGCATCAAACTCAGCATTGTCAAAGAATAATATTATAAAATGGAAGGTTTATCTATAGTTATGACCATGGTAAATGATTTCAGCCTTCTTGCATAGAATTTCATATAGAGCTAACGGTTAGCTTATAGGGAATTAGGATAAATCAAAAGCTGACATTTACATTGCAAGGCGTCAAACTAGACAATATTGGCTAAAGATAGAAAAAACATATTAATGTTCATTAGCATATAGGACAGATAACAGTCATCAGAATTCATGCATGCTTTAGTCTATCACATATGTAAAACAACATATTATGAACTGTGATTGTACATATACAAAGTAGTTATATGAACCGTTGATTCGTTGCAACATATAGTTAAATATATAGTATTTAAGCAGATATGGCCTCAGCACGAATATGGTTAATAGGCAGCAGATGGAAAATGTATATATTGAGGATGAGAGTGCTCCTAAGGGCATAACAGAATAAACATTACTAAAAATATAACACATACTTTCAAGCCGCCTAGCTAGCTTAGTAGATGTATTGAATATTTTAACCAAATCTGAGGCTAAGCATACATGAAAAAAAAGGAATAAAAACATATAAAAGATAAAAAAAATTCCCAAAGCTGCCATCCAAAATTTTATCTGCTCCCAACGCTGCTTTTTAACACCCGCTGGTATTACGAGTCTTGAAATGACAGGCTCACCGCTCACTTTTTTGGTCAGACTCGAAAATACCGCAAATTCACCTACTTCAATTGCGTATCCTATATTTTCAATGGGACTTGCATAACGCTGGTATTACGAGTCTAAACAAAAGTGAGAGGTACAGCCTCTCCTGTCAAGCCTGGTACCACATTTAAAAGTCAGTAGTTAAGAGTTTAATGGGCTAACGCCGTAGTATAAAACTCTTAACTAAAGTGCTAAAAAGTACACTAACACCCTTAAACTACCTATTAACCCTTAAACCGAGGGCCCCCCCACATCGCAAACACTAAAAAAAGTTTAACCCCTAATCTGCCGAACCGGGCATCGCCGCCACTATAAAAATAATATATAAACCGCCGCCCTCCCGCATTCCAAACACTAGTTACATTTTATTAACCCCTAATCTGCCTTCCATAGCATCGCCGACACCTACCTACATTTATTAACCCCTAATCTGCCGCCCCCAAAGTCGCTGCAACTATATTATATGTATTAACCCCTAAATCTAACCCTAACCCTAACCCCCCTAACTTAAATATAATTGAAATAAATCTAAATAAAATTACTACAATTCACTAAATTATTCCTATTTAAAACTAAATGCTTACCAATAAAATAAACCATAAGCTAGCTACAATATAACTAATAGTTACATTGTATCTAGCTTAGGATTTATTTTTATTTTACAGGCAACTTTGTATTTATTTTAACTAGGTACAATAGTTATTAAATAGTTATTAACTATTTAATAACTGCCTAGTTAAAATAAAGACAAATTTACCTGTAAAATAAATCCTAACCTAAGTTACAATTACACCTAACACTACACTATAATTAAATTAATTACCTAAACTAAATACAATGAAATACAATTTAAAAAAAAGTATCTAAAGTAAGAAACCCCCCCCACTAATTTACAGAAAATAATAAAATAATTATAAGTTTTTTAAACTAATTACACCTAATCTAATCCCCCTAATTAAATAAATAAAGCCCCCCAAAATAATAAAAAGCCCTACCCTATACTAAATTACAAATAGACCTTAAAAGGGCCTTTTGCGGGGCATTGCCCCAAAGTAATCAGCTCTTTTACCTGTAAAAAAAAGCACAATACCCCCCAAAATTAAAACCCACCACCCACACACCCAACCCTACTCTAAAACCCACCCAATACCCCCTTAATAAAACCTAACACTAACCCCTTGAAGATCACCCTACCTTGAGAAGTCTTCACCCAACTGGGCCGAAGTCCTCAACGAAGCCGGGCGAAGTGGTCCTCCAGACGGTCAATAGTCTTCATCCAAGCCGGGAAGAAGAGGTCCTCCAGACGGGCAGAAGTCTTCATTCAGAAGGCATCTTCTATCTTAATCCATCCGGCGTGGAGTGGCTCCATCTTCAAGACATCCGACGCGGAGCATCCTCTTCAAACGAAGTCCAACTGAAGAATGAAGGTTCCTTTAAATGACGTCATCCAAGAGGGCGTCCCTTGAATTATGATTGGCTGATAGAATTCTATCAGCCAATCGGAATTAAGGTAACAAAAATACTATTGGCTGATGCAATCAGCCAATAGGATTGAAGTTCAATCCTATTGGCTGATCCAATCAGCCAATAGGATTGAGCTGGCATTCTATTGGCTGATTGGATCAGCCAATAGAATGCAAGCTCAATCCTATTGGCTGATTGCATCAGCCAATAGGATTTTTTCTACCTTAATTCCGAATGGCTTATAGAATTCTATCAGCCAATCGGAATTCAAGGGACGCCATCTTGGATGACATCATTTAAAGGACGTCATTGACGTCATTGTAACTTAGGTTAGGATTTATTTTACAGGTAAATGTGTCTTTATTTTAACTAGGTTGTTATTAAATAGTTAATAACTATTTAATAACTATTGTACCTAGTTAAAATAAATACAAAGTTGCCTGTAAAATAAAAATAAACCCTAAGCTAGATACAATGTAACTATTGGTTATATTGTAGCTAGCTTATGGTTTATTTTATAGGTAAGTATTTAGTTTTAAATAGGAATAATTTAGTGGATTGTAGTAATTTTATTTAGATTTATTTAAATTATATTTAAGTTAGGGGGTGTTAGGGTTAGGGTTAGACTTAGGTTTAGGGGTTAAGAACTTTATTATAGTGGTGGTGACATTGGGGGCGGCAGATTAGGGGTTAATAAGTGTAGGTAGGTTGCGGCGACATTGGGGATGGCAGATTAGGGGTTAATAAATATAATGTAGGTGTCGGCGATGTTGGGGGCAGCAGATTAGGGGTTAATAAGTATAATGTAGGTGACGGCGGTGTCCGGAGCAGAAGATTAGGGGTTAATAATGTTATGCAGGTGTCGGCGATGTCGGGCGCGGCGGATTAGGGGTTAATAAGTGTAAGATTAGGGGTGTTTAGACTCGGGGTTCATGTTAGGGTGTTAGGTGTAGACATAAAATGTGTTTCCCCATAGGAATCAATGGGGCTGCGTTAAGAGCTGAACGCTGCTTTTTTGCAGGTGTTAGATTTTTTTTCCAGCCGGCTCTCCCCCATTGATTCCTATGGGGAAATCGTGCACAAGCACGTTTTGCCAGCTCACCGCTACCGTAAGCAGCGCTGTTATTGAGGTGATATGTGGAGCAAAATTGTGCTCTCTGCTCACTTTTCTGCGTCTAACGCCGGGTTTCTAAAAACCCGTAATACCAGCGTTGTCTGTAGGTGAGTGGTGAGGGAAAACTGCTTGTTAGCACCGCACCCCTGTTAACGCAAAACTTGTAATCTAGGTGTGAGTGTTTTTAACCCTATTTCTATATTGTTTATGTGCTCATAGCATCTTCTTTTTATCTTACGTTTCGTTCTTCTTACATAAATGTTTCCACAACCACAGGTGAGTCCATAGCCTACAAATGTGGAGTGGCATGTGCCTCTACATGTGATTGGTAATTGTTTGTGTTATTCCAATTCATGTAAGAATCCATATTTGCAAGATGCGTGCACATACAACAATTACTGCAGCTACATTTTCCAGGGAACCCGGCCTATTGTTCTTTAATTTTCCTCTAAGCTTGGATGGAGCTAGAATATTTTTAAGATTCTGATTTTTCCTAAATACCACTAACGGTTTTTCTCCTATTTCAGTTTTCAATATGGGTCCGCCTTCAAAAAAGGTTTTATTATCGGTATACACAGTGACACAAGAGGAGCAGAGGTCGCTACCTGCGGATTCCTGTGGAACAAGAACTGTGAAGTATACCAGGACTTTTTTAACAAGGCTTTTAATATTTTAACTCTTGTAAGCGCGTTAGATTGTGTGCACAAATAAAGTTATAAATGATTTTACCATGAATCCAGATGCTTTGTGTTCTTATCGTTTCAGTGCATTTAAAACCTGATCACCCATTTGTGATCAGTGAATCTGGAAGCTGCACAAAGGATTCGTCACTAAGGGAGAAACTAATCCATACAGAGAAACTTTGAATTTCCCATAAAGTATCTACCATTATTCCCAGAGTCATGAATGTGAGTCAATGAAGTGGTTGTTATCCTATGTAATTGTATTTTTGGTATTATAAACACTATTATTATTTTTACTACCATTATTACCACTGGTATTGTCTTTTTGGATGTCCTTTTGGTCATACTAAAGGTTTATCAGTTATTTCTTAGTAGGCATTGTGCTTATTTATGAAATGGTAATAGTATTATTATTATTGTTATTCCTATAACGTTGGAAATGTATACATTAGGGTATTAAGGAATGATAGTATAATTGTATAACTGAATACAGTGTAATCATTTGTTTGTGTATGTGTCTGTGCACAGCTTATTGATTTATTTGTGTTGTATTGCATTGAAAAGGAGGTCAGCAGCAGCATGACAGATGGCATAAATGAAGTAGCCAGGATAACCACTGATGATGTGACATGTTTTTTACAGGGTAATAGGGTAATCAATCTATTAGAGTCTGTAGAGGTAGAGGGAGTAAATGAAGATCCCCATCAGTTATTTAGGACATTAGAGAAATTGTTGATTACAGACACTAAGGAATGGCATGATTTAATACTCTTGGACAACTATGTAATGCATAACGTCATCCCCAGAGGATTAAAGATTAGAAAATTTCCAGCTTTCCAATTAGATGAAGTGGAATTTTCCACAGAATGGGAAAAAGCATTACATGATTGCTCAAAAGTATTAATTAAATATTGGTTATTGAAATTAAAGAGATATCCAGTAAACTAACACTGTTTAGAACTATAGAAAAATGGAAGAAAATTAATGAGGATATCAAAAGTAGAGTAAAAAGTATGGAACAAGAACTTATTTCCTTAAAAACTTCCAAACTCAAAAGGGATTTAGAAGACTATAAAAACAATCAAGTCTATAGCTATAACAACAATAAAAATAGGAGAAATCAGACTAAACAAAAATGTAATCAAGGTCAATACCAAAATAAGAATAAGCACATACAAGGACAAGGTCCAAAAGGTGCAACAGATGAGTAATTGCCACCACTATGGTAATCAGAATAGAGGGCAGGGTCAGTAGAGTAAACAGAATAGGGGGCAGGGTCAGTATGAATGACAGGACCCAGAAAGCCACAACCAGAATCAATGGAGGCAAGAATTGAATACATCTAATAGATTTCAGCCCCTAAATACAAAGAATGAATGTCAAGAAAAAGGAGCAAGACCTAAAGAGAATATAAGTAACCAGAAATAGAACAGGAATCCATATAATGAAAGTAAAAATATGAATAATAGTAATAAATATCATCAAAATCACAGACAAGTTAGAAATGAGCAATATAATAATAATATAATATAGGAGTGGTATGGAGAATAATCACGGTAGCTCACATTACAGGGTAATTAACCAAAAATATCAAGAACCACAACATAATAGATGGAATGAATCTCCTTTTTTAGACAAAAGTCAGGGGACTCAGTTACTGTGGAGGCTGATAGAGGAGGTAGTCAGAGGCCACACGGTTAGAGAGAGAGAGAACAAGAAACGCCCAAGGGAACAGCAAAGAGAGTGGGCTCTAAATGAGGAACAAGAGGAAGCAAGCGAACCAAAAAAGCAGAGAGAAAGGAACAGTCATTGGTAAAAGCTTAACAGAACATATGGACATTCTATTACTAAACAAGGGACTAAAATTTGCCCCCAAAAACTTACCTATAAAGTTCAACACCTATATAGATTTACAAAAGTTTATTCAAAAACTAAATTGGAAACACTATTATGTAAAAAATCAAAGAGTCTATAGTAGAGAGCAACAAGAATATACTAAATGGGAAGTAGAGACATACAGGCATTAAGAGATTTAAGGTAATTAAATAGTAATATAGAAGAACCTTCACAATCAAGCAGCAATATTGACGATTTAGTCGAAATAAGTATACGCAAAGAAGAACCGGAGATTCAACATAGTCAGTTTAAACGTCAATCTACCTTTAACCCTACCCACACTCAGGGAGACTGTATCCCAGTCTTTAATCGTATCTTAACAGAAGAACTTAACAATTACTTTGACTCAGGAGAATTTAGTAATAAGTTCAAATTTAAAGATAACCTTACTAAGGAAGAAAGGAACTCACTTAATAAACTAAAGATATTATATTAATATTATTATTAAACAGGCGGACAAGGGGGACAATATTATTGTCCAAAATAGGGAGGAGTATGCGGAAGAAGCTTATTGGTTATTAAAGGATACAACAACATACTGTAAATTACCCAAAGATCCCACTATAGAGTATAATAAAAAAATATTTAACATTCTGATAGAAGCTAAAAATGAGGGTATTCTTAACAAAGATGAATTTGGCTATATTCATAATCCACACCCCAAAATACCAATTTTTTATCATATACTTAAATTGCATAAGAGTCCAACAAACCCCCCAGGCCGCCCATTTATTTTGGGTATTGACTCCATCACAAGTAATCTATCGACATATGTGGATTCTTTTATGCAGTCCATAGTCAAGCAAACAAGATCTTATATTAAAGATACAATGGAAGCTATTAAAAAAATAGAGGGTATGGCATGGAATAAGGATTTTGCATGGATGACCTGTGATGTCCCAGCGTTATATACAAACATCCCTCATGAAAAAGGCATAGAGGCATTTGGAGTAATAGGAAAAGAGAGTGGTCAGTCTTAGAAGTAGCTTAAATTTCTAGATAGTATTCAGTTTATATTGGATCATAATTATTTTAACTTTAATGGACTCTTTTACAGACAAACACATGGGATAGCAATGGGTACCTCCATGGCTCCCTCCTACGCCAACATCTATATGGCTCAATCTGAGGATGCGATAATCTGGAATAACAATCCTTTTTTCCAGAACATTGTAAAATACTTTCGATATATAGATGATATCATTATTGTTTGGCAGGGAGCCATGGAGGAAGCCGTGAATTTTGTTAAATATATCAATAAGAATAGTTTAAACCTGACTTTTACTGATAGATTCTCCAGGAATAATATTGAGTTTCTAGATATAGAACTATTTGTGGATGATATTACTAACTCAGTCATGGTCCGTAACTACAGAAAACCGACCGATAGTAATGGATTCCTGAATGCGAAAAGTGGACAAATGAGTAATTGGAAAGCTAATATCCCATATGGGCAGTTCTTCCACATCAGACGTAACTGCTCGAAGTTAGAGGACTATAATAAAGAAGCAGATATTCTACAATAAAGATTAATAGATAAAAAATATAATGAGCAACTAGTGAATGAAGCTAGAAAAAAAATGCAATGTGTCAACGAAGTAGTCTGTTAAATTCAAATCAAGATAATAGAGTGAACATCAGGGACAATATTGATAGTAATGTTAGGTTCATCACCACATATAGGGGAGGGGGCTGGGTTTATCAATAAAATTCTACATAAACACTGGGGCATTTAAAGGCGTACCCCATATTGAAAACTGAAATAGGAGAAAAACCATTAGTGGTATTTAGGAAAAATCAGAATCTTAAAAATATTCTAGCTCCATCCAAGCTTAGAGGAAAATTAAAGAACAATAGGCCAGGGTCCCTGGATCAGTGGATTACTGGTAGGCCAGGAACTTACAAATGTGGCCACAGTAATTGTTGTATGTGCGCGCATCTTGCAAATAGGGATTCTTTCATGAATTGGAATAACACCAAACAATTACCAATCACATGTAGAGGCACATGCCACTCCACATTTGTAGTCTATGGACTCACCTGTGGTTGTGGAAAGATTTATGTAGGAAGAACGAAACGTAAGATAAAAAGAAGATGCTATGAGCACATAAACAATATAGAAATATGGTTAAAAACACACAGTGTGTCACACCATTTTAGAGTAAAACACAACAAAGACCCAAGTAGTTTAAGTATTACCATCTTAGAAGTAGTACCCATAGGAGTAAATCCACATCAAAGACTAATTACACTAAGAAAAAAAGAAACTAGGTGGATTCAAGAATTAGAAAGTCTCACTCCTACATTTAGATCTGCAAGCATTTATGCTATAAAGTCCCCAGATTTCAAATAAGGAAAGATGCTCCAATTAATTATAATAAGGAGAAAGGGTTTTGCTTGAATAGTTGTTTAGAAGCAATAAATAATAGTTAGGAGTTTAGCAAGAGAAGTATACAAAATCAATGTAACATGTGAAGTTAAAGGTAATAGTCCAATTAGAGGTAAGACACCCAGGAGAATGATAACAATAACAAAATATATACAGCTACCGCTATTAGTTGTAAAATAGACATATAAAAATAGAATAATTAGGGGTTGATGTTGGCAAGTAACAACTAGTACCTATTGTGATTAAAAATAGCCCCTTTAAATATTACATTTTAAATATTAAATGATATTAGTAGTTCTTTCAGATTTAGGATCAATATCATTTCTAGCAATACAATCATAGTAAATATATGATAGTAGAGCACATTATGTAGAATATAGTGCACAGAAGGACACAGGGTGTAAATAAATAGCCATCATGTTTATTTAAATAAATTTAAATAAATAGTCATCACTTTGAAGATATGGCAAGTAACAGGAGCACAGTGTATAGATGCCTTTAGAACAGGAACAATAAGGGGTTTAGCTATTGACCGCTTAACACGCTATAGCTAAAATGGGCGTGTTTACATGACACATAATTACCTACGTAGCATAAGGGTGGAGCAAGCATGGAGATAGAATAACACAGCATACGCAAGGGAGTACGTATAAACAAGTAATCCAACATACAGGGTGGTGTGAGTGTAGATTGTGCAACTATTTATGTGGAAATAAAGGGGTTGCTATAAGATGAAAAATAGCGGACATCAGGTAATATGATTATAAATTAGATTATATAATGGAAATTTGCCTGTTAACATATGGGTGTTTGTATAGTGTGTGCTAAGGTTATACTGTTGACGATTAAAGCAGAATGTTATTTGACAAGGTAAAAACAAGCCGTAACAGCAAATGGCTACAGGGCGTGTTTTGTTTACATTCCGGGCAGCAGCAGGAAGAGGTGGAGCCGATAGGGCTCTATTTAACAAGGGGATCCTCATAGGAACTATACCGAACATCCACTGTCTTGAGAAAGTTTGCAGAGGACAAACGAAACGCGTAGACGGGATGGTCTACCTCTAACTAGAAGACATTGCACATTATAAGAGACCTATAATCTGGGTAATACACTTGAAAATAACATTTCTTAAAAGGTTTTATTATTGGTATACACAGTGACACAAGAGGAGCAGAGGTTGCTACCTGCGGATTCCTGTGGAACAAGAACTGTGAAGTATACCAGGACTTTTTTAAGAAGGCTTTTAATATTTTAACTCTTGTAAGTGCATTAGATTGTGTGCACAAATAAAGTTATAAAGGATTTTACCTTGAATCCGGGATGCGCTTTGTGTTCTTATCATTAGGGTGGGATCAGGATTAAATATATAGGGTCAGATTACAAGTGGAGCGCTAACAGTTACACACAAGCGAAAAGTGGTTTATCATGGGTGTTTGAGTGTGTTGGGTTTTTCACTCGTATTACAAGTTGAAAGTAAACACAATCGCTTGAGCACAATTGAATTTAACACTCGTCTGGATAATGCGACCTTAGCTCTGGTTAACTGTTTTCGCAAAAATGCATTACAATGTACACTTACAGTCTAATAAAAATGATAAAAAAAATATTGCACAAAAATATTATAAGGGCTCAAAGATATGAGGTCTCTGGTGTTGTTGGTTGACACAATACCATGGTGTTACTGACACTGCAAGAGTAAAACCACATTGCGCTAATTTAACCGATGACAAGAATGTGTGGTAATGGGATTGTGTAGACACAGTACAATGGTTGTCCCTTGAATTCCGATTGGCTGATAGAATTCTATCAGCCAATCGGAATTAAAGGTGAAAAAATCCTATTGGCTGATGCAATCAGCCAATAGGATTGAGCTTGCATTCTATTGGCTGTTCCAATAGAATGCAAGCTCAATCCTATTGGCTGATTGCATAAGTCAATAGGATTTATTAACTTTTAATTCCGATTGGCTGATAGAATTCTATCAGCCAATCGGAATTCAAGGGACGCCATCTTGGATGACGTACCTTAAAGGAACCTTCATTCTTCAGTAGCCGTGAAGTTTTAATATCTATAAAGCATTGTGAACTGCTTTGGCTAATTAGGGACAGTTATAATAGGTCACTAGAGTGTGCAGCCCATGGCTGTGTGGAATATAACAGTGTTCTGCACTACCTTTTCTTACAGGAACTGAAATGTTCACAATTTCAGAATGGAATTACAAGACAAGGAGACAAAATAAATATTGACAGTGTATTGCAGAGTTGTATTTATATATACGATTTATCATTTTATATTACCATCTCAAAGTGTTTAATATCCCTTAAAAATACCTTATTTTCAAATGTGCTTTGTTCTCTTGGTATCCATTATTTAAAATGAATACAAACATATCCTACATTTCTGGGACATATCTGGTGATTGGTGTCTTTTGTGATTGGCTAACTAGAGGTGTTCAGCTCTAGAAGTGCAATGCTGTTTCTACAGCAAAGGATAACAAGAGAATGAAGCATATGTGATAAAATAAGTAATTTTGAAAGTCGTTTAAAATTGTATGTTCTATCCAAATCATAAAAGAAATTTTTTGGGGTTTCCTGTCCCTTTAAGAATTAAATAGAATTACAAAATTAAAGCTAATATAGCTGCTTACAGCTTCAGATGAAGAAAAATGGCCAGAATCTGCACTGTAGCACAACTGAATATTTTAATTGGAAAAAAAATTCCAAACAAATTTTATTTGAAAGAAATGCAACCATGAACAAAAATAAACTAAATTTAATGAAAATAAAATTTTGAACAAAACAAAAATATTTCCTGTTCACATCTCTATTAAGAATATCTAATTTAGTGTAATTGATAGAAAGGTTTGACCAGTACAAATAAATATTTTTTATAAAAAAAATAAAAAAAAAACACGAAGCTAGATAAAGAACTAGGCAAGTTGTATTGTTAAAACTAGAAACTATTCTTTGTGTTTAGTAAGCATAAAAATATGACTATGCAAATAATGCTACAGTTATGGACGCCACTGACAAGCCCCCCTCACTATTCCTGGTTGCTTGTAAGCGTCAGGTGGAGGGATTTGTTAACCGGGAGTGACAGCGACAGCAGTACACAGAAGCAACAATGCGTCAAGTATGCAAGATTCTACAGAAGCAAGAGTTGAAAAGCCACCATCTAATAGTAGACAGGTCAAAGATGCAAGTATAAGCTGAGAATAACAAGGCAAGTTCAAGAAGCTTTCCGAGGTCAAGGCAGACAGCTAGCAAGGCAAGGTCAAAGGACAATCTGAGATCAAGGCACAAACAGACTAATGTAGTAACAATGCTAGAATGCAGGAAACAGGACAAGCAAACAAGGAATGCACAAGTGAGCAAACACTACTCATAAAGGCCAAGGAGTGCATGCAGGGTAACCTGTGTAAACGTATAAACAAAGTATTCTGTGATACCAACCACCAGCCAAATGAGAAATGCATACATGCGGATAGCGTGCATAGGTACAGGAAAGAGTACCTGAATCAATGCCAGCCCTAGAAACATGTATTTGCGAGCACACCACACGAACACGAGCAGGCAAACCCCTGCACCACCTTGCGACCCCAGCTGCGAGAGACATACGCCCACCGGCCCGGCAAGGTAGGTGCGTGACAATTTTATCTAATTATGTTTTAATTTGACACCTACACAAGGGCTGTTTATTTACCTCCAAATGACATACACATTGACACACATGGATTTAAAGAAGAATGGCCCTGTCACCTATTCAACAACCATCCTTGAGAGATTTTATTTTCCTCCTCAAAACTATCAAATAGGAAAGAGTGATATAGGATATATGTGCTTTCAGAATTTGCTCCATAAACATTCATTATTAATATGTAATGGATGCACTAAAATTATCTGGTTAATCTTTTTTTACCATAGGCTTGTAAAAACCAGAATGTGTGCTATTCTTAATGCCCGGGTCGCAAAATGGTTTGGGAACCCTGTGTTATTGAGAGCACTCCACTTGTAATCTAGGCCAATGTGTTTAAAGGGACATTCCGGTCAAAATTTAAATGCACATAGATGAATTACTTCCTTGTATAGAAACATATTTCCAATATTCATGCATTTGCAAAAATGTTTCTATTAAAAGTTATAACTGTTTTAGTGTTAACATGTTTCTATGCACGTGCATGTGAAACATAACTAGATATTCTCAGTGCACCAGAATTTAAAGTGCTGCAGCTGCTCAGAGTGCCAGTGGGACTTGTATCATGTCAGCAATTAACAAATTGAGTCATTACAAGATGGTACAAGCACCTTAGGCTCTCTGAGCAACTGCTGTGTATAAATGCTCGTGCATGGTGCATACTTAGATACACATTTGAAACAGTTATAACTTTTATTAGAAGCATTTTCTTATTAATAGTTGAAAAAAGTTTGTGCTCTCACATTCATAATGTTGCAGTAAAAAATAGACTTCGACAAGTTGCAAACGCAAAATCCTATTGCCCCATTTAGACTTCAATGGAGCCGAAAAAGTTGAAAACAAATGGAACACCCACAATTTACGCAAACATGATTGCGGTTACTTAAAGGGACATAAAACCATTTTTTTTCTTTCATGATAAAATATACAATTTTAAACAACTTTCCAATTTACTTCTATTATCACATTTTCTTTGTTTTCGTTATCCTTTGTTGAAAAGCTGGGATGTAAGCTCAGGAATGTGCACGTGTCTGCCGAACTATATGGCAACAGTTATGCAACAATGTTATACATTAGCAGGAGCACTAGATGGCTATATTCCACTATTTCCTGTCATGTTGTGTGTCAGGCATGTGCACACTACCTACCTAGGTATATCTTTAAAAAAGAATCACATGAGAACAAAGCAAATTTGTTAATAGAAGTAAATTGTAAACTTTTTTTAAATTGTATTGTCTAGCTAAATAATGAAATATTTGTTTTGAGTTTAATGTCCCTTTAAAAGTGCAACATAAGAAGATAATAATAATAATAACAATAATATGCATTTTTCAAAATCCAATGACCTACATATATGTTCTATTTATACTTAAATATATATTTAAAGATACATCTGATGT